>NC_132921.1:62566962-62869993 GCF_047675955.1 Chlorocebus sabaeus | reverse complement strand
CCTACACGTGCTGACAGTAACAGCACAAAGGAGGTGGACACGAACAAAGCTTCACTGGAGTAATAACATGACACCAGATGGCTGATTGTCTCTTCCAGGGTGTTACCCTCTAAGTCCATCCTAGGACAAGCAATGTGCACCTTGCTTCTTTGCGCTGGTACTGATTGGCATAAGTCACCTTGAGTCTTCTAAATCGAAGGTTTAGAAAACCATTTAACGTCCCCTGAATGGAAATAATCAGGTTTAATCATTTCCCCTTTCTCATACATTTTTTTAATCTCTAATACTTTAAAATGTCCCAGAGAAAGAGTAAGAATAACTGCACATGTACTAACACTTTTTCTCAAGCCCCTTAAGTGCTTTATTTATACTGCATATATTACATATATTATCTTTGTTAATATTCAAAACAATCATCAGGGATAAGTACTCCTATTTTCTTTCTTTCTTTTTTTTTTTTTTTTTTTCTATGAAGGAAGGCCAAGTGACTTGTCCAAAGCCATGTAGCTAGTAAGTGGTAGAACCAAGATTCTCAAACTCAGGCCACCTGGCTCCACTGTTTTCACTCTGCCTTTTCTGCTATTCTCTCCCCAGAATACATTATCATCATGCATTTAACTGATACACAGCATGTCTAAAGAAAACAAATACAAACACAAAGATACATAAAAGATATGAAATAGTAAAAGTAGAAGAGGAAACACATGAGTATGAGAAATAAATTTTAGAAATGCATACTACAAAGAATTACAGCAATAAATATATGTAAAATTATATATTTATATAAAATGAATGCTATTTAATGTTAAGAGTTCAAAGAACAAATGTTCAAATTAGTATCACTGTGTTTCTTAAACTGAATTGCTATGTTCACTTTTTATGTCCCTCTATTCAACAAATATTTAGTAATGTGCAATATACAGTGCTGGGAAATGGGGACCCATCACACTTCATCCTCATAAAGCTTACCACCAGCGTGGAAGTCAATCAAACAGCTACACTAAAGTGGAGTGTGAATGATTGAGGAAGTACTGGAGACTCCTGGAAAAAAGCAGGCTCCTAACATCCATTCCACATGGTCAGGGAAAGTTTCCCAGAGGAAGCAAAGCACAAGCAAGATCTGAGGATGAAGCTGAGTTGGTCAAGTGTGGATGAGAAGTTCAGAAAAAAAAGGATGCAGCCTTGCGAAGGGTCAGACGCAAAAGAGTAACTAGCATACATCCACCAAGGAACTAGAAAAAGTTCATCATGGTCACTCGACACACATGTACTTTTCTAGCCTCATCTTGACTGTTTTCCATCTTCAAGGGAGCACAATGTGAGGAAAGAGCCCCAGATTTGGAGCCAGACAGGTTCAATTAACATTTTTGTTCTGCCACTTGCAGTCTGATCTTAAACAAGTTGCCCATCCTCCCTAAGCTTCAGGCTTATTTTCGGCAATATAGTAACAACATCTAAATTGAGCCATCCTCATTAAGATGTCTACGATTTGGCCAGGCATAATGGCTCATGCCTGTAATCCCAACACTTTGGGGGGCCAAGACAGGCAGATCACTTGAGGTCAGGAGTTCAAGACCAGCCTGGCCAACATGGCAAAACCCCATCTCTACTAAAAATACAAAAATTAGCCCAGCATCATGGTATGCACCTGTAATCTCAGCCATTTGGGAGGCTGACGCAGGAGAACTGCTTGAACCCAGGAGGTAGAGGTTACAGTGAGCGGAGATTGTGCCACTACACTCCAGCCTGGGCAACACAGCAAGACTCCATCTCAAAAAAATAAAATAAAATCTCGATTATTTCACTTACAAAAATGGCTTGTACAGAGAGACTCAATAAATGATGGTTTGTCTTCCTGGTAAATAAGTGTGTGTATATATATATGACCTCTGCCTCAAGCATTTTGTAAAAATTTGAAGTGTTTCTTGTGTTCATGATTTTATGGATTCATGGAATCTGCTTTTTATTTAACCTAATATTGTTTTTACCAACTGTGTAATTTGAATGTAGAACTGGAAGAGACTGCAGAAAATCATCTGCAGCTTCCCCAGGGTGGGGTCTTGATGACTGTCATTTGAGGAAGGAAAATTCTTCACTGGGCAAGATCATCTTGTGCATCGTAGGATGTTTTCTAACCCAGACTGGCAACCAGTGAATGTCAGGAATATCCCAAGTCATTGTGACAAATAAAAATGCCCCTACAGTTTTCCAAACACTCCCTTGGAGGTCAGCATCACCTTATTTGAGAACCCAGAGATTACCCTTTTCACACATACACATACATACATACTTCTTCTACCAATGAAAAACCTGAGAACAAAAGGCTAATGTGATTTGCCCAAGGTCAAAAATTAGCAGGACTTGATTGTATGTCTCTTGATTTTTAGTTCAGCTTTCTTCTGATTGTAATTAGTCGCACAGTGCAACATTCCACTAAATTCATTTACCAAACTGTGCATATACGTTTCACTTAACAAATGCTTCATAAAACAATTTCTAAATTAGGGAAAAGGGAAGGAAAATGGGCCCTTTTGTTACTCCATCAAAAGGAGTTTAAGAACTCTGGTCCATTTTCCTTTTGGTGCATTCTGTTATTACAAAAGAGTTCCATTGAAACATACGAAGAGTCTGGGAATGTTTAGAGTTACTTTTTCATCAAGAAGTAGTTGTATACATAATATGTTCATTATCTTGCCCAAGCCATTATTGGAAATAAGACTGAATCCAGGGGTGCATCACAGTCTACATGCTTAAAAAATCACTACAAATAACATCATTCCTTGGCTATTTTTCAGACAAGCTTTACACACCATAGTTGTATTAACTTTAAACTATTTTACATCCTGAAGATGTGACACTTTCAGTTCTTTCTCTGCATGCTGCAAGGCATGCATTGTTCTTGTTTATCGTTTTGAGACTTATTTTTTATGTGGCATACATTTTCAGGAAATATATCTTCAGGCCTGTACTCTGGATAGAAAAGCTGCAATTGGCATCAACAGAGCTTTTGTAAACACGAATATCTGAATATTATGTGCCTGCCTTTACTCCACTGAATATTTGAATATTACGTGCATGCATTTACTTCTAATCAGAGAACCAGGGAACAGCTGCTTTTCTCCAAATCTCAAAGTCTTGAAGGGCATGAGTATTCATGAGGGTCAGTGAACTACAGAATCTGTGGAGATTTTACGAAAACCGAAGGTCAGTGGTAACTTCATGAATTTAGAAAATAATTTCAAGCTATTTCCAATTCCCCTGAAGGCTGCAAAAGAGAGGAAGACTTGAGTACCAGAATGCTAGGCATGACAGCTGCTGACAATTTAACTCATAGCACACAGAAAAATGCTACTAAGCACCATGTCTTGAAAGTTTTTGCTTTATCCTAAGAGATATCCTGTCTCCTAAGAGAATTCTCAAGGCAGTGACGCTAGAAAATGGGTGATAGTTGAGATACTTTATGGCTCTCTTCCCCATCTACAATGTCCTAAAGCTATCTGCAAGAGAAAGGGACACCGCTTTGTCAGATGGACAGATTGCAAAAATTTTCTCCCATTCTTTCTTTATTTATTTATTTATTATTATTATACTTTAAGTTCTAGGGTACATGTGCATAACGTGCAGGTTTGTTACATATGTATACTTGTGCCATGTTGGTGTGCTTCACCCATCAATTCGTCAGCAACCATCAACTCGTCATTTACATCAGGTATAACTCCCAATGCAATCCCTGCCCCCTCCCCCCTCCCCATGATAGGCCCCGGTGTGTGATGTTCCCCTTCCCGAGTCCAAGTGATCTCATTGTTCAGTTCCCACCTATGAGTGAGAACATGCGGTGTTTGGTTTTCTGTTCTTGTGATAGTTTGCTAAGAATGATGGTTTCCAGCCATCCCATTACTGGGTATATACCCAAAGGAGTATAAATCATGCTGCTATAAAGACACATGCACACGTATGTTTATTGCGGCACTATTCACAATAGCAAAGACTTGGAATCAACCCAAATGTCCATCAGTGACAGACTGGATTAAGAAAATGTGGCACATGTACACCATGGAATATTATGCAGCCATAAAAAAGGATGAGTTTGTGTCCTTTGTAGGGACATGGATGCAGCTGGAAACCATCATTCTCCCATTCTTTAAGTTGCCTGCTCGCTCTGATGATACTCTCTTTTGCCATGCAGAAGCTCTTTAGTTTTATTAGATCCCATTTATCAATTTTGGCTTTTGTCACCATTGCTTTTGGTGTTTTAGTCATGAGGTCTTTGCCTATGCCTATGTCCTGAATGGTATTGCCTAGGTTTCTTCTAGGGTTTTTATGGTTTTAGTTCTTACGTTTAAGTCTTTCATGCCAGTTAGAATGGTGATCATTAAAACATCAGGAAACAACAGATGCTGGAAAGCACGTAGAGAAATAGGAACACTTTTACACTGTTGGTGGGAGTGTAAATTAGTTCAACCATTGTGGAAGACAGTGTGGTAATTCCTCAAGGATCCAGAACCAGAAATACCATTTGACCCAGCAATCCCATTACTGGGTATATACCCAAAGGATTATAAATCATTCTACTATAAAGACACATGCACACATATGTTTATTGCAGCACTATTCACAATACCAAAGACTTGGAACCAACCCAAATGCCCATCAATGACAGACTGGATAAAGAAAATGTGGCACATATACACCATGGAATACTAGGCAGCCATAAAAAAGAATGAGTTCATATTCTTTGCAGGGACATGGATGAAGCTGGAAACCATCATTCTCAGCAAACTAACACAGGAACAGAAAACCAAACACTACAGGTTCTCACTCATAAGTGGGAGTTGAAAAATGAGAACACATGGACACAGGGGAAGGGAACATCACACACGGGGGCCTGTTGTGGGGGTGGGGGCTAGGGGAGGGATAGCATTAGGAGAAATACCTAATGTAGATGATGGGTTGATGAGTGCAGCAAACCATTATGGCACGTGTATACCTATGTAACAAACCTGTATACTCCGCACATGTATCCCAGAAGTTAAAGTATAATAATAATAAAAATATTCAGTTGAAACAAAGAGAGACAGAGAAACAGACACCACGGACTATGTCTGGTTTCTGAAGACATAAATCCTTGGTAATATTAGGGTAACATGGCCTGTTTTTCATACATATGCAGATAAAAGATCCTTCAGATTCCTTCAATAAGAGGTAAATGTAAAGTAAATATCTTTAATTTCTATAAGATTTCTAATTTGGCCTCTGTCCACTCAATCCCATAGACAACAAAAGTGGAGGCTGGGATGCAATTACTCTCACAATTACATTGTTTTCCTTGCAAGTGCTATTCTTACTTAATATGCCCAAATCTGAATAATTATTGAGAAAGCATAGCTCGTCATTCCACTAGTGCAATTAGCAGAAAATGGAATATTAAAAATATATATATCTCATGCTTATATTTATATTTCACAGGTTTAGGCTTAAAATATGAAACGTCAAAGAATGATTATGATAACATGCTATGCAGCCATATTTAGGAAAAGTACAATAGATTGTGAACAACAAAATGCTGAGATTCAGTGGTCCACATAGCATACTAAAAACCTTTCTGAAGATATATAACCAAAATTGACAGGTACATAATTTTTTTTAGAATACACACACATTTTTTTGCCTCACTAAAAACGGCCATGAGAATCAGTAGCAGATAAAGGAAACCTCAGCTGAATTATGTTTCTAGGGTATAAAAAGGACATTTTATAATGACAACCATAGGCCCAAAGTAAAGGGTTGGAGAAAAATCCGTCACACAAATGCAGCACCAAAAAAGGCAAGGGTTACTATTCTTATATTAGATCAAACAGACTTTAAACTAACAACAGGAGAAAAAGGAGAAAGAAGGGTATTACATAATGATAAAGGGTTGAATTCAACAAGAAGATTTAACTATCCTACATACATAGCACCCAATATTGGAGCACCCAAAATCATAAAACAAGTACTTCTAGACCTATAAAAAGAATTAGTCACATAATAATAGTGGGGGACTTCAACACCTCACTAACAGCATTAGATCATCAAGGCAGAAAACTAAAAAAAGAAATGCTGGACTTAAATTTGATACTTGACCAATTTGACCTAATGGACATCTACAGATTATTCCACCCATCAATAACAGAATATACATTCTTCTCATCTGCACATAGAACATACTGTAAGATTGACCACATGCTCAACCATAAAACAAGTCTCCATAGAGTCAAAAAATTGAAATTACACCAGTCATGTTCTCAGACTACAGTGGAATAAAAATAGAAATCAGTATCAGGAAAACCTCTCAAAACCACACAATTACATAGAAATTGAACAATTTGCTTCTGAATGACTCGAGTAAACAATGAAATTAAGGCAGAAGTCAAAAACATTACTTGAAATAAGTGAAAACAGAGACACAACATACCAAAATTTCCAGGCTGCAGCAAAGGCAGTGTTAAGAGGAAAGTTAATAGCACTAAACACCTACCTCAAAAAGTTAGAAAGAGCTCAAATTAACAATCTAACATCACACTTAGAAGAACAACAACAACAAAAAAAGAAGTACAAACTAACCCCAAACTAGCAGAAAAAAAGAAATAACTAAAATTAAAGCAGAATTGAATGCAATTAAGACCCGAAAAATCCATACAAAGAATGAACAACATCAAAAGTTGATTCTTTGATGGGATAAATAAGATCAATAGATTGCTAACTAGATTAACAAAGAAAAACAGAAGATCCAAATAAGCACAATCAGAAATGACAAAGGAGACATTACAACCAATCTCACAGAAATACAAAACATTCTCAGAGACTATTACAAACACCTCTATTAATACAAACTAGAAAAATCTACAGGAGTTGGATAAATTCCAAGAAATACAATCTCCCAAGATTGAATCAGGGAGAAATTGAAACCCTGAACAGCACCAGACCAGATGGATTCACAGCCAAATTCTACCAAATGTAAAAAGAGCTGGTTCCCATTCTACTAAAACTGTTACCTGGTGTAATACCTAATGACATAGCTGAATTTCTACCCTGTCCTAATTCTGCTTATCTTTAAGAAACAGGACACCTGTGATAAAAAGTTCCCTTTGTAACCAGATCAGCTGAGACTGGTTAGAACCAAGATAGCCTACCAAATGACTTCAAAAAGACCTCAGGCTTCATTATAATCTCATTCCCACACTATATGACACTCCTACCAGCACCATGACAGTTGACAATCACCACCACAATGACCAGAAGAAATCATAAAAGGACAAAAGGAAGGCAGGACTCTCTGGTTTTGGAAGCTTCACTGCCCAATTCCATAAAAGACATAAATATTTTTCCTCCTGCTTTTAATGTTCAACGCTTTCAGTAGAGAAACCCTATATGTTAACTTGTTCACCCCTTACTGTCAAGAAGTTAATTTGTGAGCCATGGTCTTGCTTTTCAATGTCATGGCCATCAAATAATGCCTGTACTACTTGACACTCACTTTCAGTTTTGTGAATTGGCTTTGTAACACCAAACAGGGAAAAATCCCCTCTCTGGGGGGACCAGCTTTGTCAATAACAACACTGTCCCAATAAATTAAGGATGAGGGATTCTTCCCTAACTCATTCTACTAAGCCAGCATCACAGTGATACCAAAACCTGGAAAAGATTCAAAAACAAAAAAGAAAACTACAGGCCAATATCCCTCGTGAACATAAATGCCAAAAATCATTTAAAAAACTATACTAGCAAACCAAATTCAGCAACACATCAAGAAATTAATTAACCATGATCAAGCAGACTTCATTCCCAGGAGGCAAGGTTGGTTCAACATATGCAAATTACTAAGTGTGATTCAACATATAAACAATTAAAAACAAAAACCAAAAAAAAAAAAAAAAAAAAAAAACCATATGGTTGTCTCAATAGACACAGAAAAAGCTTTTGAAAAAAATCCAATACATCTTCAAAATAAAAACCCTCAAGGAGTAGGCATCAAAGGACCATAACTCAAAATAATAAGAGCTGTCTCTGACAAACCCACAGTCAATGTCGCACTGAATGGGCAAAAGCTGGAGGCATTCCCCTTGATAACCAGAACAAGATAAGTATGCCCACTCTTACCACTCCTTTTCAATATAGTACTGGAAGCCCTAGTCAAATCAATCAGGCAAGAGAAATAAATAAAAGGCATCCAAATAGGAAGAAAAGAAATAAAACTATCTCTCTTCATAGATAATATGGTTATATACCTAGAAAATCCTAAATACTCTGCCAAAAGGCTCCTGGAAATGATAAACAACTTCGGTAAAGTTTCAGGATACAAAATAAATGTACAAAAATTAGTAGCATTTCTACACATCAATAACATTCAAGCTGAGAGCCAAATAAAGAATGTAGTCTCATTTGTAATAGCCACAAAAAATAAAATATTTAAAAATATATCTAACTAAGGAGGTGAAAGAGCTCTACAAGGTGAGCTACAAAACACTCCTGAAAGAAATGAGATGACACAAAAAAATAGTAAAACATTCCATGCTTATAGGTTAGAGTAATTTGTATCATTAAAATGGCCACACTGCCCAAAGCAATCTACAGAATCAATGCTATTCCTGTCAAACTACCAATATTTTTCACAGAACTAGAAAAAAAACACTCTAAAATTCATATAGATCCAGAAAGGAGCCCAAATAGTCAAAACAATCCTAAGCAGAAAGAACAAAACCTGGCCAGGCGCAGTGGCTCACACCTGTAATCCCAACATTTTGGGAGGCTGAGGTGGGTGGATCACTTGAGGCCAGGAGTTCAAGACCAGCCTGGGCAACATGGAGAAACCCCATCTCTACTAAAAATACAAAAATTAGCCAGTTGTGGTGGCACACACCTGTAGTCCCAGCTACTTGGGAGGCTGAGGCACAAGAATCACTGGAACCCAGGAGGCAGAGGCTGCAGCAAGCCAAGACTGTACCACTGCAGTAAGCCAAGATTGTGCCACTGCATTCCAGCCTGGGTGACATAGCAAGACTCTGTCTCAAAAAAAAAAAAAAAGAAAAAAGAAAAGAAAAGAGAAAGAACAAAGTCAGACACCACATTCCTCAACTTCAAATTATATCATAAGACTAGTGTAACCAAAACAGTAGGGTACTGGTACAAAAACAGACACGGAGATCAACAGAATAGACTAGAGAAACCAGAAATAAAGCAGCACACCTGCATCAATCTGATCTTTGGCAAAGTCAACAAAAACAATGTGAAAAAGACACCCTATTCAGTAAATGGTGCTGGAATAGCTAGCTCACTACACACAGGAGAATGAAACTGGACTCCTACCTTTCACCATATACAAAAATTAACTCAAGATAAATTAAGTATTTAAATGTAAGATCTCAAACTAAAAAGGTCCTAGAAGAAAATCTGGGAAACACCATTCTGGACACTGACCTTGGGAAAAAATTTATAAGTCCTCAAAAGCAATTGCAACAAAACAAATGTTGATAAATGGTACCTAAATAGTTTAACTTCTCTGCATAGCAAAAAAAAACCTATCAACAGAGTAAACAGACAACCTACAGAATGAGAGAAAACATTTGCAAACTGTGTATCTGGCAAAGGTCTAATATCCAGACTCTATAAAGAACTAAAACAATTGAACAAGCCAAAAACAAATAACCTTATTTTAAAATGGGCAAAAGACATGAACGAACAAAGACATACAAGTTGCCAACAAATATATGAATAAATGCTCCATATCACTAATCATCAGAGAAATGCAAATCAAAACCACAGTAAGATACCATCTCACATAAGTCAGAATGGCTATTATTAAGAAATCGAAAAACAGCAGGTACTGGCAAAGGCTGAAGAGAAAAGAAAACACTTATACACTTTGGTGGGGATGTAAATTAGTTCTGCTACTGTGGAAAGCAGTTTGGAGATTTCTCAAAGAAGTGAGAACTACCATCCAACCCAACAATACTATTACTGGGTATATATCCAAAAGAAAACAAATCGTTCTACCATCAAGACACATGCACTTGCATGTTCATCGCAGCAGCACTCATAACAGCAAAGAAATGAAATCAACCTAGGTGCCCATCAGTGGTAGCTTGGATAAAGAAAATGTGATATAAAATACACCAGGGAATAATACCCAGCGATAAAAAAAGAACAAAACCATGTCCTTTGTAGTAGCATGGATGCAGCTGGAGGTCATTATCCTAAGTAAATTAACACAGGAACAGAACACCAAACATTGCATGTTCTCACTTATAACTAGGAACTAAATAATGGGTACTCATGGATATAAAGCTGTCAACAATGGACACTGGGGACTACTAGACAGGGGAGGGAGAGATGGAGTGGGCTAAGGGATGAAAGACTGACTGTTGGGTACTATGCTCAGTATCTGGGTGACAAGATCATTTGTACCCCAAACCAGAGCATCACACAATGTATTCTGGTTACAAATCTGGTGCATGTATCCCTTCAATCTAAAATAAAAGTTGAAATTATTTTTAAAATTAGTTTTTAAAAAGAAAAAGGACATTTTACCTAACAAGTTTTTCCAATAACTTGTAGCACTTCTGAAAACTATTAAAATCCATGAAGTTTTCCGTATCCCACGTTCAGGTAAAACTTATTTAAAATCATCTCTCTTATTAGAACATTTCACAGTAATTAACACATTACCAGAGAAAATGGCAGATGGGGGCAAAACTAACTTGCAGCTCCCACTTGGATGGACAGAGTAATGTGTACAAACTCACATCATGAACTTCTGCTCCAAGAACTCCTGTAGGATCTTACAGGAAAGCTGAGAGAATCCACAGACCTTTTGAAGGAAGCAGATTGCTGTTGCAAGCTCCCAGACACAGCTGAAAACCCGTGAGTACCCTAAGTGTGAAAGTGCGAAAGAGGATCCTCTCCCCTTGAACACACATCCTCACTGGGGAATCCGAAGGTCCAGATCACTGGAGGATTTGACCTTACCTGGAGCTGAGATAAATTTATAGAGCCGAGCAAAATATAGGGGCAGAGGAAGCAGCAGAAAGAGCCCTGCGGGCACTCAGTCCCCAGGGAAGCCATTCCTGACTTTGTCTCACAGGGATCCTTGGCGAGGGCTGCCAGTAGAATTGGAAAAAGGCCATACGGAGAAGAAAACTTCCAGCTGAACTTTGTAACAACTTCAACCTAATGCGAAGCTTCTGAGACGGAACCCAGAGGAGGGGTGAACTAGGAGTGCAGACACAAGACAGAAGCTGAGGCAGGCAGGGAGACAGGAAACCTGAAAGTCCTGCTTGCTTTCTCAGTGGGGAGGCTTATAGCCTGGGGCAAGTTCTCAGCCCTGCTCATTTGCTGTCTGGAAATAAACTCGGGGCTGTTGGCGGGGCATGGTAGGAATGAGACTGGCTTTTCAGGCTGCATGGGTGCCAGGTAAGGCCTGTAACTGCCAGCTTTCCCCAATTTCCCTGATGACCTGTATGGCACAGCAGAGGCAGCCATAATCCCCCTGGGAACATAACTTCATTGACTGGAGAACAACCTCCTCATCCCCAATAGCAGCCATAGCAAGCCCTGTCCAAGAAGAGTCTGAGCTCAGACACGCCAAACCCTCCCCAAACCTGATGGTCTGTCTCTACCTGCTCTGGTAGCTGAAGACAAAGTGAGAGGTGAGGCTGGCTGGCTTCTGGGTCGGTGGGGACTTGAAGAACTTTTCTGTCTAGCTAAATGATTGTAAACACACCAATCAGCACTCGGTGTCTAGCTAAAGCTTTGTAAACGCACCAATCAGCAGTCTGTAAAAACACACCAATCAGTGCTCTGCGTCTAAAGGTTTGTAAACGCACCAATCAGCACTCTGTAAAAACAGACCAATCAGCACTCTGTAAAATGGACCAATCAGCAGTACATGGGTGGGGGCCAAATAAGGGAATAAAAGCCAGCCACCTTGAGCCAGCAACGGCGACCCGCTCGGGTCCCCTTCCATGTGGTGGAAGCCTTTTTTTCTTTTGCTCTTCACAATAAATCTTGCTGCTATTCATTCTTTGGGTCCGCACTACCTTTATGAGCTGTAACACTCACCTCGAGGGTCTGTGGCTTCATTTCTGAAGTCAGCATAGGCCACAAACCCACCAGAAGGAAGAAATTCCGGACACATCTGACCATCTGAAGGAACAAACTCCGGACATAGCATCTTTAAGAACTGTAACCCCTCGCCATGAGGGTCCATGGCTTCATGCTTGAAGTCAGTGAGACCAAGAACCCACTGGGAGGGACAAATTCTGGACACATTTTGGCAACCACGAAGGGACTATCAACTATTGCCAAGCAGTGAGCACCACTGGACCCCTTTCACTAGCTATTCTGTCCTATTTTTCCTTAGAGTTTGGGGGCTTAATACCGGGAAACTCTCAGTTAAAAGCAACTAGCATGGCTGCCAGTCTAAAGACACAGGTGTCAGGCTTTCTGGGAAAGGACTCTCTAACAATTCCCAGGTGTTTGGAGTTGGGAGCATTGGTTTGCCTAGAATGAGCTTCTGCTTTTCCTGTACTTCTGGGCTGAGTTGAGGGTCAACAGAGAGGAAAGCCATTCAGCTCTGGGGTCCTGACAGCAAGTTGGTTGACCCTGCGGCCACAAGCAGAACTCCCAAAGTCATGTCACCCAAGCGAGACTTGCCTAGCTATCCTATCTCTCCTGACCCTTGCCTCCTGGGTCCTAATGCCTGTCAGACAAACTTCCTCTCACTTCTCCAAGGCTAGTCCCGCTACTAAAAACCACTCCTTGTTTCTAGTGCTTTTCTAGTTTCTCCTATAAGAATGATTTCTAGTATAAACTCCCGGACTCTTTCCTTCTTTAAGCACCTGGGCTCACCAATCAGAAAGACATAATTTTTGCCCAAAGCCCTATCGTGGAGGGAACTATCTGGAATTTTGGGATCCCTCCTCAGACTAGCAGGCCTAACAAAAGCTATTCCTGAAGCTAGGATATGGGGAGTCTCAGAAATGATATCCTTCCTGTTCAAGAGAGGACAAAAGGCATCACTCTTCCAATTCTGGAGATTCCTTCCCTCCCTCAGGGTATGGCCCTCCACTTCATTTTTGGGGCATAACATCTTTATAGGACAGGGGTAAAGTCCCAATACTAACAGGAGAATGCTTAGGACTCTAACAGCTTTTCAAGAATGCATTGGTAAGGGCCACTAAATCCGATTTTTCTCGGTCCTCTTTGTGGTCTAGGAGAACAGGCAAGGGTGCAGGTTTTCAAGAATGCCTCAGTAAGGGCCACTAAATCCAACATTCCTCAGTCCTCCTTGTGGTCTAGGAGGAAAACTAGTGTTTCTGCTGCTGCGTCAGTGAGTGCAGCTGTGCTGATCAGCAGGGTTCAGGGATCTTTGTGGGTTTTTGGGTAGGGGGGAGAAACAAACAAACCAAAACCACAGGTGGTTTTGTCTTTCAGATGGGAAATACTCAGGCATCATCAACAGGCTCACCCTTGAAATGCATCCTAAGCCATTGGACTCAATTTGACCCGCAAACCCTGAAAAAGAGGTGGCTCATTTTTTTCTGCACTATGGCCTGGCCTCAATATTCTCTCTCTGATGGGGAAAAATAGCCACCTGAGAGAAGTATAAATTACAATACTGTCCTGCAGCTTGACCTTTTCTGTAAGAGGGAAGGCAAATGGGAAGAGGGAAATACCTTATGGCCAAGCTTTATTTTCATTAAAGGAGAATACACAACTATGCAAAGCTTGCAATTTACATCCCACAAGAGGACCTCTCTGCTTATCCCCATGTTCTAGCCTCCCTGTAGCTCCCCTTCCTATTAATAATAAACCACCTCTAATCTCCCCTGCCCAGAAGGAAATAAGCAAAGAAATCTCCAAAGGACCACAAAAACCCCCGGGCTATTGGTTACGTCCCCTTCAAGCTGTAGGGAGGAGGGGAATTTGGCCCACCTGGGTACATGTCCCTTCTCCCTCTCTGATTTAAAGCAGATCAAGGCAGACCTGGGGAAGTTTTCAGATGATCCTAATAGGTACATAGATGTCCTACAGGGTCTATGGCAAACCTTCGATCTCACTTGGAGAGATGTCATGCTATTGTTAGATCAAACCCTGGCCTTTAATGAAAAGAATATGGCTTTAGCTGCAGCCCAAGAGTTTAGAGATACCTGGTATCTTAAGTGATAGAATGACAGCCGAAAAAAGGGACACATTCTTTACCAGTCAGCAAGCCATCCCCAGTATGGATCCCCACTGGAACCTCGACTCAGATCATGGGGACTGGAGTTGCAAAACATCTATTGACCTGTGTTCTAGAAGGACTAAGGAGAATTAGGAAAAAGTCCATGAATTATTCAGTGATGTCCACCATAACTCAGGGAAAGGAAAAATCCTTCTGCATTCCTCAAGCAGCTATGGGAGGCCTTAAGAAAATATACTCCCGTCACTCAATTCACTCGAGGGTCAATTGATCCTAAAAGATAAGTTTATTACCCAATCAGCCGCAGATATCAGGAGAAAGCTCCAAAAGTGAGCCCTGGGCCCTGAACAAAATCTAGAGGCATTATTAAACCTGGCAACCTCAGTGTTCTAAAATAGGAACCAAGAGGAACAGGCCCAAAAGGAAAAGTGAGATCAGAGAAAGGCTGCCTTAGTCATGGCCCTCAGACACACAGACTTTGGTGGTTAAGCGAGGACAAAAAAATGGAGCAGGCCAATCACCCGGTAGGGCTTGTTATCAGTGTAGTTTACAAGCATATCTTAAAAAAGATTGTCCAATGAGAAACAAGCCCCCTCACCCATGTCCACTATGCTGAGGCAATCACTGGAAGGTGCACTGCCCCAGAGGACAAAGATTCTCTGGGCCAGAAGCCCCCAACCAGGTGATTCAACAACAGGACTGAGGGTGCCTGGGGCAAGTGCCAGCTCATGTCATCACCCTCACTGAGTCCTGGGTTCATTTAACCATTGAGGGCCAAGGAACTGACTTCCTCCTGGACACTTGTATGATCTTCTCCCAGTGTTAATCTCCTGTCCTGGACGACTGTCCTCAAGGTCCGTTACCATCTGAGGAACCCTGGGACAGCCTGTAACCAGGTGTTTCTCCCACCTCCTCAGTTGTAATTGGGAGACTTTGCTCTTTTCACACACCTTTCTTGTTATGCCTGAAAGTCCCATACCCTTGTTAGGGAGGAATATATTAGCCAAAGCTGGAGCTATTATCTACGTGAATATGGGGAACAAGTTACCCATTTTTAGTCCCCTACTTGAGGAAGGAATCAACCCTGAAGTCTAGGCATTGGAAGGACAATTTGGAAGGGCAAAAAATGCCTGCCCAGTCCAAATCAGACTAAAAGATCCCACCACTTTTTCTTATCAAAGGCAATATCCCTTAAGGCCTGAAGCTCATAAAGGATTACAGGATATTGTTGAATATTGAAAAGCTCAAGGCTTAGTAAGGAAAGGCAGCAGTCCCTGCACATCCCAATTCTAGGAGTACAAAAACCAAATGATCAGTGGAGACTAGTGCAAGATCTTAGACTCATCAATGAGACAGTAATTCCTCTGTATCTAGTAGTACCCAACCCCTATACCCTGCTCTCTCAAATACCAGAGGCAGCAGAATGGTTCACTGTTCTGGACCTCAAGGATGCCTTCTTCTGTATTCCCCTGCACTCTGACTCCCAGTTTCTCTTTGCCTTTGAGGATCCCACAAACCACATGTCCCAACTTACTGGACGGTCTTGCCCCAAGGGTTTAGGGATAGCCCTCACCTGTTTGGTCAGGCACTGGCTCAAAATCTAGGCCACTTCTCAAGTCCAGGCACTCTAGTCCTTCAGTATGTGGATGATTTACTTTTGGCTAACAGTTCAGAAGCCTCATGCCAGCAGGCTACTCTAGATATCTTTAACTTTCTAGCTAATCAAGGGTACAAGGCGTCTAGATCAAAGGCCCAGCTTTGACTATAGCAGGTCAAATATCTAGGCCTAATCTTAGCCAAAGGGACCCAGGGCCCTCAGCAAGGAACCGAATACAGCCTATACTGGCTTATCCTCACCCTAAGGCATTAAAACAGTTGCAGGAGTTCCTTGGAATCACCGGCATTTGCCATGGATCCCCAGATAGAGTGAGATAACCAGGCCCTTTTATACTCTAATCAAGGAGACCCAGAGGGCAAATACTCATCTAGTAGAATGGGAACCAGAGGCAGAAACAGCCTTCAAAACCTTAAAGCAGGACCTAGTACAAGCTGTAGCTTTAAGCCTTCCCACAGGACAAAAATTCTCTTTATACATGAGAGAGAGAGAGCAGGGATAGCTCTTGGAGTCCTTACTCAGACTCATGGGACAACCCCACAACCAGTGGCATACCTAAGTAAGGAAACTGATGTAGTAGCAAAAGGCTTGCCTCGCTGTTTAAGGGTAGTTGAGGCAGTGGCCATCTTAGTGTCAGAGGCTACCAAAATAATACGAGGAAAGGATCTCACTGTCTGGACTATTCATGATGTAAATGGCATACTAGGTGCCAAAGGAAGTTTATGGCTATCAGACAACCGCCTACTTAGATACCAGGCGCTACTCCTTGAGGGACCGGTGCTTCAAATACGTATGTGTGTGGCCCTCAACCCTGCTACTTTTCTCCCAGAGGATGGGGAACCAATCGAGGATGACTGCCACCAAATTATAGTCCAGACTTATGCCGCCCGAGATGATCTCTTAGAAGTCCCCTTAGCTAATCCTGACCTTAACCTATATAACGATGGAAGTTCATTTGTGGAGAATGGGATATGAAGGGCAGGTTATGCCACAGTTAGTGATGTAACCGTACTTGAAAGTAAGCCTCTTCCCCTAGGGACCAGCACCGAGTTAGCAGAACTGGTAGCACTTACCCAAGCCTTAGAACTGGGAAAGGGAAAAAGAACAAATGTGTATACAGATAACAAGTATGCTTATCTAATCCTACATGCCCAAGCTGCAATATGGAAAGAAAGGGAGTTCCTAACCTCTGGGGGAATTCCCATTAAATACCAGAAGGAAATCATGAAATTATTGCATGCAGTGCAAACACCCAAGGAGGTGGCAGTCTTACACTGCCAAAGTCATCAAAAAGGAGAAGGGGAGAGGGGAGAACAGCAGTGTAAGTGGCTGGCAGAGGCAGGGAAAGACCAGCAGGAAGGAAAGAGACAAAGTCAGAGAGGAAGAGACAGAGGGACAGAGAGAAAGAAAGAGAAAGAAAAAGAGAGTCAAAGAGACAAAGAGAGAAGTGAGAGAGAAAGAGACAAAGTCAAAGAGAGAGAGAAAGAAAGAGATAGAAGTAGTAAAGAAAAAACAGTGTACCCTATTCCTTTAAAAGCCAGGGTAAATTTAAAACCGATAATTGAAGGTCTTCTCCGAGGGTAAATTTAAAACCTATAACTGATAATTGAAGGTCTTCTCCGTGACCCTATAACACTCTAATACCACCTTGTTGTCAGTGCAAACGAAGGCATAGCCCGAAAGCACTGAGGCCACTGACAACCCATAGTCTTCCTATCAAAAATCCTTAACCCAGCAGGTTTCCTAACAGGGGATCTAAATTTTAATTAATTACCACACAAAAGTCCAACCTGATCTAGGAGGAACTCCCTTCAGGACAGGAGGATAGATGGTTCCTCCCAGGCAATTAAGGAAAAAAAAAAAAAAGACACAATGGGTATTCAGTAAGTAATAAGGAAACTCTTGTAGAAGCAGTTAGGAAAATTGCCTAATAATTTGTCTGCTCAAACGAGCAAGTTGTTTGCACTCAGCCAAGTCTTAAAGTACTTACAGAATCCGGAAGGAGCCATCTATACCAATTCTAAGCTAATACAGACTGAACAAAGTTTTATTAATAGCAAAGAAAAATTAAAATCTCAAATTTACAAGGTTTTCAACTAAAGTTCGCCAAAAGTTAACAGTGTAACATGCATTATCTTACTACCACACTGAAAGAATTTCTCAGACAGTTTGCAAGAAATAACAAAATCTATCCAGTAGGGACGGTAACTACAATCCCAAATAGACTCTTCAACAGCAGTGACTCTCCAAAACCGCTGAGGCCTAGACCTCCTCACTGCTGAGAAAGGAGGACTTTGCACCTACTTAGGGGAAGAGTGTTGTTTTTACTTTAACCAGTCAGGGATAGTACAAGATGTCAACCAGCATTTACAGGAAAAGGCTTCTGAAATCAGACAATGCCTTTCAAATTCTTATACCGACCTCTGGAGTTGGGCAACATGGCTTCTCCCCTTTCTAGGTCCCATGGCAGCCATCTTGCTATTACTTGTGTTCGGGCCCTGTCTTTTTAACTGCCTTGTTAAATTTGTTCGTCTAGAATCGAGGCCATCAAGCTACAGATGGTCCTAAAAATGGAACCCCAAATGAGCTCAACTAACAACTTCTATTGAGGACCCATAGACCGACCCACTGGCCTAAAGAGGTTCCCCTCTAGACGACACTACAACTGCAGGGCCCTTTCTTCACTCCTATTGAGCAGGAAGTAGCTAGAACGGTCATGCCCAATTCCCAACAGCAGTTGGAGTGTCCTGTGTAGAGAGGGGATTCAGAGGTGAAGCTGGCTGGGCTTCTGGGTCAGGTGGGGACTTGGAGAACTTTTCTGTCTAGCTAAAGGATTGTAAACACACCAATCAGTGTTCTGTGTCTAGCTAAAGGTATGTAAATGCACCAATCAGCACTCTGTAAAATGGACCAATCAGCAGTACATGGGTAGGTCCAAATAAGGGAATAAAAGCCGGCCACCCAAGCCAGCAGCGGCAACCCGCTCGGGTCCCCTTCCACGCTGTGGAAGCTTTCTTTCACTCTTCAAAATAAATCTTGCTGCTGCTCACTTTTTGGGTCCGCACTACCTTTATGAACTGTAACACTCACCACAAGAGTCTATGGCTTCATTCCTGAAGTCAGCGAGACCACAAACCCATCAGAAGGAAGACACTCTGAACATATCTGAACATCTGAAGGAAAAAACTCTGGACACATCATCTTTAAAAACTGTAACACTCACTGCAAGTGTCCGTGGCTTCATGCTTGAAGTTAGCGAAACCAAGAACCCACCGGAATGACCCAATTCCAGACACAAAAGGACATAATCTCTTGGTAGCTCTATGTCCTTGCCCACCTCCTGAGAAACCCAAATACTTATCCAGGAGACCCTAGGGCAAGCTTGTATCCTCCTACACTACTGAAGCTGATGCTCTCTTGAAGGCACCACCTCCTGGCTGGAGGGCAACCAACACAAAACTAGCTCACTAAACAAAAATGCCAAGGACCCTCACAGAATCCACTTCAGTCCCCTGCTACCTCCACCAGAGCAGGTGCTAGTATACACGGCTGAGAGATCTGAAGACAAATTGCATCACAGGACTCTTTGCAGACACTCCCAAGTACCAGCTCAGAGCCCAGTAGCTCTGCTGGGTGGCTAAATCCAGAAGAGAAATAACAATCATTGCAGTTCAGCTCTCAGGAAGCCCCATCCCTGGGGGAAACAGGAGAGTACCACATCAAGGGAGCACCTCGTGGGACAAAAGATTCTGAACAGCAGCCCTGAACCCCAGATCTTCCCTCTGACATACTCTAACAAAATGAGAAGGAACCAGAAAAACAATTCTGGTAATATGACAAAACCAGGTTCTTTAACACCTCCAAAACATCATACTAGCTCACCAGCAATGGATCCAAACCAGGAAGAAATTTCTGAATTGCCAGAAAAAGAATTCAGAAGATGACTATTAAGCTACTCAAGGAAGCACTGGAGAACAGTGAAGTCCAACTTAAAGAAATAAAAAAAGTATTATAGGATATGAATGGAAAAATCTCTGGAGAAACAGATAGCATAAATAATCACAACTTCTGGAAACAAAGGACAAACTTAAATAAATGTAAAATACACTGAAGAGTCTCAGCAATAGAACCAAACAAGTAGAAGAAAGAACTTCCGAGCTTGAAGACAAGGCTTTCAAATTAACCTAATCCAACAAAAACAAAGAAAAAAATTAAAATAAATGAACAAAGCTTCCAAGAAGTTTGGGATTATGTTAAATGACCAAATCAAAAAAAAAAATAGTATGATCATTATGCAAACACAGCATCAAGCCAGGTGAAATAGATGTACAGGGTAAGATAAAACAATATATTTGCTATGAAAAAGCAACTTTAAGACAAGTCCTTGTCCTTCCTCCTACTAGGTTGTTCTCAGATACCAAATAGCCGATAGGTTAAGGTGTTAAAATATGCTTTTATGGACACTGTAGTGGACAAGAACTACGACATCAAGATCCCATTAGTACAGACTTAAACCTCTCAAAACCCCAAAACTATTTGAGTTCATTAATTTTTTTCTTCAATGATGCTATTGATGACATTCAAAGACACAAGCAAACTCATAACACTGTGAAGAAGAAAATGTCTAATTTATCCTGCAATTAGCATAGATTCACGTGCCCCCACATACATTTAAATCTGAAGGTTAAAGCAGAAACAACTGTCATAACATGAACAAGTTGAGCCTCTAGTTGACTGATTGCCCTTGCTGGGTTTCATGATAACTTTTCTTTTTTAATCAACAGCCAGATGTTACCTAAAAGCAAACAGGAATGGCCTGAGATGCAGAGTCATCTATTCTGTAAGAATAGAGTAAATCAAGGGAATTTTTCAAGGACTCAACACTTAGGGGGGCTCCATGATACCAGCAACTGGGCATCAGCTCAAGAAAACATCCAGTAAGAAAAAGAGCTTACTCTACCAATTCGTGCTAAGAAAGCACAGCTGAGGCTTAAATACACGGAATTGGTCCATGATACAATTTCTTCTTGTTGTCTCTATGAAGGAATTAAATTTTGTCTTCCCCATTCCATACATCCTCTTGGGCCAAAATCATGAGGATTTTTCCCTTTAGAGGTTTCCAATGCAAAACCTGAGGAAGAAGAGCTTGCTATTGTGAAGAAAGTATTGGCGTGGGGACTGGGAAACCAGGTTCTAGTGACTAGTCAACAAAAAGCTACATGACCTGAGCAGTCTTTGTCTAAAGCAGACCTCAGTTTCCTCACCTATAAAATGGGAGGGCTTGTAATAAAAAGAGGTGAGCTCTAAAATATAAATATGTTCTAAATATTTTATCTAAAATATTTTCCACTTTAAAAAATATTTGGTTATTCTATACTTACAAAAATGAGTGAACTTAATTGTATATATTACTATATAATATGAAAATCATATTGAGTAAACAATTATATATATTAACCCCAAAAATTACTCATGCTGAGTGATCACTGTTTCACTGACTTAAATATCATTTCCTCAGAGAAGTTCTTGTGGCTGCCCTACCTAATAGGCACTCTTTCCTTATCATCATTTATCCCTTCACTCCACCTTTTTCTTCCTAACAGTTACCACCTGATAGTATGTGTTTGTGTATATTCTGTCTTATCCCTGGAGAGGGCATAGAACTGGAACTCTTTCGTTCATAGTTATATTCTCATCATCTGGTTCAATGCCTGTAATGATCAAAAGAGTGAATTTTAGCCCCCTAATTGTTGTTTTTATCTTAGCAGCCTGTTTTTCAATATAACCTCTTTCAAATCATCTAATTTCTAATCTTTCAATTGACATATCTTGATCATTATGTCTTTCATTGTCAAAACTTAAATCAAATTTAGTTTAATTTTAAAAAACCAATTTCTAAATATATTTTAGTACAAAAACACTTTCATTAGGATACTACTGGAAATAAAAATAGTTTTAAAGTTAAAAAAAAATATTGCTTAGCTCCAGCTCTCAAGGTTTTTGTTTTCTTCCCTCATCAGTTTGTTTCAACAGACGTTGTCTTGACGGTCAGGCATGAGGTAGGTACTAGAAGGTCAAATATAAAAATGATGTGATCCATGCCTGAAAAGATGAAGAGTTTAGTAAGAATAACAAAAAAACAGATCATTTATGCTAAGAGGAATTTCACATTTTAAGAAGATGTAGTCCTGAAACATAACTGGTCTATTTTTTAAAAATTTATACAAGAGAAATTTTTTCCTATGTATGGATTCATGAAACCTCAACTGTTTTATTTAGCAAAGTTAAGATTTTCTTTTGCTTCTGTGCGTGATCTTTATTATGCATCTAATACCCAATTTGTTCACTTTAGTAGGAATTCGTCTCCTTAATGACATTAGAGGGGATAAATATTGCAGTAATTTCCATGCTGAGTAATATATGGGAGAACAAAAAAGAACAAAAAAAAATTGAGGGTATGAACACTGTTGATTCAGATTATTTTTCCTTGACTTCAGAATTTTGAAGATGCTGCATAGCAATCTACCGTATACTATTCAAGAGAAAAAAATTTGAAGTACTCTGTGCATTTTGCCACTTAAGAATTCTAGTAAAAGAGAAGATCGAGGTCCTTGTAAGATTTAGGGATTTGTCTATTTGTGCCTTTTAATTACACCTTCTCCAATTACCATGAATCAAGGAAAAAGATAAGATCTGGGAATTCTAGTCCTGGATGACGATATGGTCACCTTAAATGAGCCTTTTAACTTCTCTTGCCCTAAGTTTCCTTATCTAAGAGGAAAAAAAAAAAAAAGACAAATGAACCAGATAATTTCTATAGTGTCTTCAAGTTCCAAGTTTTCTAAGTATGTGTCATGAATAATTAAAAACTTGCTATTATCTCTTCAAATAATTGATGTACAAACCACTACTTGTGGCCTGTGAAGAATCCAGTACTTTTCCCTATGTAAACATCATCAGCAATAATACTCAGTGCAAGTCACTTTAGGTGGAGATGCAAAGCTCACAATGTAACTGAGAACACTTTCAAAACATGAAAAATGACCATGTCTAAGATAAAGCATCACTGGCTATCAAAAGATTTGCATATACTAGTGATGTATGCCAAACCCGGTTAGTAAATTGGATCATCAGGTAGTTAGAAAAACATGGATCCACAGTATCTTAGCATGAAATCCAGGATTCCTTTTTAATTTCTTCCTGTGATTTTAAGATGTAGTCAAATTTTGTGAACCATGGTTATAAACAATAAATGTTATGAGTTCTGAACACTGAGGGACCTCCGTGCTCTAAATTAGTTCAGGAAAGCTAATAATAATGTGTATTATTGAAACTGATTCATAATTTTTCCTTGATCAGTCAGTAATTGTTCAAACAAAACTGACAGTAATAATTCCTTAGGGGTATGATAATCAGCCAAACTTTTCATGCAAGTGAATTGCATTCAGATAGACTCATATTCTCTCTCAAATCTCCTAGCAATAATTACTACACCTTATATTTGTATTGTGTTTTATGAATCACAATGTGCTCCACATGAATTTTCATTTGAACTTTACTTAGTTATATTATCCCCATCTTAAAAATCAGGAAATTGAAGCTGAGATAATTTTTTCCAGGATTACACAAATAAATAGAAACTTGAGAGTAAACGAAAGTTTTTCTGACTCCAAGTGCTTTTTATCTAATTTCATAAACAGCAAGAGTTGTTCTTGACATAGGACATCACTTAAAGCCACTAGTACGCTTGTATAACTTAGGTAGTTAAGAAATTTTTTTTTCTATAAGACTTGCAAATATCTTTCATTTATATACTCCTGCGTTAAAACTACTCTTACCCCAATGGCTCAAATTAATATTTTTAGAGTAATTTTACTTCCAAGCTCCATGTTAGAAACCTGAGGAAATCTCCCTGCTAGGCATGACAGTAGGTGGAAACTATTTCTCTTACTTGGAAGCAAACATACCAGAATGTAGCAGTAGAAAGTGCTGGAAATAAAAACAGGAAACCAAAACCTATATCTATCATCCAAGAGAAAACTCAACAGCGTCCTTTTAATAAAAGAGCTCCTGAAACAGCAGAAAGAACAGACTTTGGGATCAGATGAAACTGGATTTAAATACTGACTGTGCCACTGAATAGACATACCAGCTTGAGCAAGAATCAAGCAATTGAGGAATGTTTCACAAATTTGATAGTGGAGGCTGTGCTGATGGCTGGTGGTGGTAAGAAATAGAAAAGAGAAAAAGCAGAAAAACAGATCTGAATGCAGTGGTTTTCTAGAGAACCATCTAGAAAAGTGGGATGGGATAGGATAGGATCAGATCGGTCCGGTCCGCATTGAGAATTTCAGACGCCACACAGGCCAAGGATTTTCAATGCCAATCTAAGTCAGAGGTGACAACCTGCCAGCAGCCCCTGATCGCTCTCGGCGCTTCCTCCGCTTCGGCGTCCGCTCTGGCCGCCCCGCGCTTGAGCCCTTCGGACTGCAGCTGCGCTGTGGGGCCCCTCTCTGGGGCTGGCCCAGGCCAGAGCCGCTCCCTCGGCTCCCTTTGCTCCAGGGAGGTGTGGAGGGAGAGGCGCCGGGTAGGGAGCCGGGGTTGCGCGCCGGTAGGCGCGGGTTCCGGGTGGATGCGGGCTCAGCGGGCCCGGCATTCGGCCAGGCGCCCTGCTGGGCTTGATGGTGGGAGGAGCTCACTCTGGGCTGCCTGGAGCGCCCGGGCAGCGAGTACTGGTGAGAGGTGAAGCTGGGCAGCCAATAATGCTGAGAGGTGAAGCTGGCTGGGCTTCTGAATCGGGTGGAGACTTGGAGAACTTTTGTGTCTAGCTAAAGGTTTGTAAATGCACCAATCAGCACCCTGTGTCTAGCTCAAAGTTTGTAAATGCACCAATCAGCACCCTGTCAAAACAGACCAATCAGTGCTCTGTAAAATGGGCCAATCAGCAGTATGTGAGGGGAGGGTCAGATAAGGCCATAAAGCCAGCTGCCCGAGCCAGCAGCAGCCACCCCTTGGAGTGCCCTTCCAGGGTATGGAAGTGTTCTTGTGCTCTTCTCTTCACAATAACTTTTGCTGCTGGTCACTCTTTGGGTCCACCCTGCCTTTATGAGCTATAACACTCACCCCAAAGGTCTGCAGCTTCACTCCTGAAGCGAGACCAGGAACCACGAACCTACCAGAAGGAAAAAACTCCAGATCACATGTGAACATCTGAAGGAACAAATTCTGGGCACACCATGTTTAAGAACTGTAACACTAGCTGCAAGGGTCCACTGCTTCATTCTTGAAGTCACTGACACCAAGAACCCACCAATTCTGGACACATAACTAGTATAGACTTCCTCCAATAGAGGCCTGACTCAGTGAATGTTTTTGAGTGAAGCATAATGAAATCAGCTATTAGGAAAGTTAGTCAAGAAATTGTATTTTTGTTTATTATTTTAGGATATATCTAAGGACACAGTTACATACTTTCCCGTTTATCCAAAAATAAAGTACAGATAATCTATCTTCTGTTCTGTATTTTACTGCAAAATACAAAAAGTCCTCCAGAGCCTAACAAAGTGAGGTTGTTTCCAATGAGGACGCTCATTGGAATCAAAAGGCCTGGGTTTTCATTCCATTTACTGGCAAATAATGAGACAATCTCTCTAAGCCTTAATTTCCTGGTCTGTAAAATAGACATAATAATACCTATGTTGCATATTTACTGTGAGGATAGAAATAATCTAAAGTTGCCTAGTACCATTCTCAGCACATATTGGCACACAATAAATGGTAGCCATTATTTTCCCCCATAAAACAGATTTCTTCCTTTTGAGACTGTCCCATTTGGCTTCAGTTTTTTTAATCTCCATTTAATTTAACCCATACTTAAGTTCAGAGCCTCTAGGAGTAAAGTCTTCACATTCTTGGGGGAATAGAAGCCTTCCATTCCTCAGGCATTTACCTTATTCCCTGAGGAAGAGGACCGCCAACACCACCATTTAGCTGTCAAATGAAAGTGATGATCTACCCAAGACGTTCTTCCACACTGACCTGGTGTTCCTTTTCCAAAGAACTATGCTCTGCTGTTTCAAAGACTCCCAGTGCTTTTTCATTGTCCTGCAGCTCATTTCTCTCAAGCAATAGATGAGCTTAGCAAAATTGCTTTATAATACTAGGTATAGCCACCATCCCAAGTCCAGTTTCAGTTTAAGTATATTGCAAAACTAGCCTACCTTGAGACTTTGTCATTTTTCTAGAAATGAGTACATGATTCTTGCATCTAAAATCTCAGGTTACTTACTCAAATAACCTTAGCCTCTTTGACTTACAACTGTTAACACAGGGAAGAAAAGTCAGTAAATAGGTAAATAATACAATCAAATTCTCTAATAGTAGCCAGTGTGTGGTGACATTTATTGTTGTTTCCTACTCCCTATTCCTGGTGTAGAAATGAATCGCTTACTGTACCAATCATAGTACCAGACTCTTTGGGTCATTTTATTGCGGATGGAATCTAACCGATGCTAAGCCAACCAAAGTTCCAACATAACCACTAGAGTGAAGTCTTTGTAGCTATATATGTATATAAAGTACAGCCACTGGTCACTACCAAATGATTCTTCTGAATCCCTTAAGTTCCCAGAAACAGAATCTGACTGTCTATTAGCCAGTGGATGCATTTAGTGCCTTTAAGTCAGGTGTCCATCTTGGTCCAATATTGAGTTGAATGGTGAAATTGCAGAAGGAGCTAGGAGTCACACAAAGGGGAAGCTTTTAGAACTGTAACCCTAAAATTGAATGAATGAACAAGGTTGAATAAAATATATCTTATTAAAAAGTTTAACTCACACATTAAGTAGCTTGACGGGATTGGTGAAAGGTCCTTTGATCCTAGTAGCATAGTATAGCTATGATTATGAATGTGCAAAAGTAAAGAAACCTAGGAGTCCCTGTTCCCAGATCTCAGACTAAGTCAGAAATATTTTCTGAAGGAACTAGTCTTCCATATGATATTTCCAGCAAATCTTTCTCTGCAAAAACAATGTCTTTCACATAAGAATTAAATATTACCCCTTCTATTCCACAAGTGCATGAATAGAAGGCACTCCAGATAGCTGAGGATGGAGTAAAGAAAGACACCAGCAAAGGCAAGGACAGCCCCCACAATACACCTAGAAGGGTGGGCTTAGCAAGACCTGTAGCAGTAAGGACTTGACCCAAAAGAACCCACAGTAAGAATATTAAAATCCTGACCATTTTCCTAGCAACAAGAACCACAATTCTCTAGAGTCCAGCAGCCGGAGTTTCAGAAGAAATAGATCAAGACAGTGTGGAATGGATCCAGAAATCAGGATAAAGTAGAACCCCAGAGAACTGCACCAACAAAACAACGCGGGCTCCATTAGGGATGACTAACTACTTCTGGCCAGTGGACAGATGCCAAATTTCTAGATGTGGTTTAAAAAGCTCACAGTGTAAGCACAGATTACTATATCTGCTTCATAAACATAAACATTACTTATTATCCTCCACAATGTGTGTGATTCAAGCAATTCTCATACAAACGCTTTTGCTAAAAAGTGCTGCCTTGAGTATCTTGTTAGGTATTGTACATAATCCAGCTAAATCTAAGTGGATGTGACCAACAAGATTCTTTCTATATTAGTGTGCATGTAAAAACGGAATAATCCTAATTGGCTGTACCCCTGCTTCCACATCCTGGGATTAAAAAATATGGAAGAGTCATCCAAGAAAATGTTTTGTCTCTCTTCCTAGTAACTAAATAAGAGTTACTTATAATTTCTTCTAGTGATGTTTTCCATCTGGGATTATTGTGGTTAACAGGAAATCATTGCTTATTGCTTTTCGCAATGCATTTCCGTTAAATAAGACATCATTTGTGACCTTGAATGGAGACCTTTTTGTTACTAATTGTGTGTTACATTCCTAAGAAACATAACAACAACAACAACAAAAGCTAGCCTTGGCTGATATAGTTTCTGGTCAATTTACCAACTCATGAGGATATCGTTTTTTAAATCTCAGCTGTTGATACTGAGAAAGTGTTGATGGTCTGTATATACATTCCATGTATACATATGAAGCAGAACATTTCCATGAATTGTTTAAATATTTTCAAATCAATAACTCCCCAACACATTTATTCCAGCACATGCCTTCTCTTGCTTGTTTTATTAACAAGCACCCATTATAGAGTCTTTCTACAAATGCATGACTGACAGAGGACAGACACAGGCAGGAAAGTGGCAGGGAGGATATTGCTAATACCAGCCAAATACATAAATACATTAATCACACAGACCGTGCTCAATTATTCAGGAGCTGACATTATACTGTGAGATCAGCTCAGCCCCTGGCTCCTGCTCCTGTCAACTGAACACATATTTATTAAGGCCTTACTCTATACATAGCACTCCGGTGACTTGCTCAGTGAGAGGCAGAGAAAGAAACCACTACTTTTGTTGAGAAGATCAGATGTGCATATGAAAAACAACTGAAGAACACAACTCAAGTGCTATCATATTCTTCCTTCCTTTACCTGGAAACATTTTAGGGGCGGTCATTATCTCTCATTACTGCTGCCACAAGGCATTTAAAGAGAATCAGGACTCAGTCAGTTGTTTTTATCACATGTAACAGATCTGGGAAAAGACAGTGAGGAGAGGAGAGGAAGAGGGTAAAACTATTCGTAAAAAGACAGTATGAGGTCATCAACAAGTGTTATTTTCTATGTCATAGCATTTTAACATTAGCATGGAAAAATTAACAGCTTCATTGGACACTGGAACATAGTATATATGGATGTTCTACATCTACAAGTCACCTTTCAAGGTCCTAGTTTTAAGAATAACTATGCTGTCAGTTGACACCAGGGGATGTTACAAAGGAGGGGTGCTGTTGGCCTCAAGATACCCTCCTCCAGCCACTCCTCTCCAGCCTCCGCAGCTGGAATTCCCAGGCCCCCACATCCCTCTTCAGAGCCAACAGGGCCATCTGATGCTTGCTCCATGACGTGCCCTCTACCCCAGCCTCCAAAATGTCCCCTTTGAGCTACTTCTTTATTCCCTTTTTGCCTTAGGGAGCCTATTCAGCTGAGTGTTGAGAGAAAAACAATTGGTCAATGTAACTCATGATAAGCATCTAACAAAGGTCTAATATCCAGAATCTAAAAGGAACTTTAACAATTGAATAAGAAAACAACCCCATTAAAAATGGGTAAAAGATATGAACAGATGCTTCTCAAAATCATACAAGTGGACAACAACAAATATATAAATAAAATGCTCAGCATCACTAATCATCAGAGAAATACAAATCAGAACCATAATGAGATACTATCTAACACCAGTCAGTATGGCTATGATTAAAAAGTCAAACAGATGCTGGTTGAGGCTGCAAAGAAAAGGGAATGCTTATATACTGCTGGTGGGAATGTAAATTAGTTCAGTCACTGTGGAAAGCAATTTGGAGATTTCTCAAAGAAGTTAAAACAAAATTATCATCTAACCCAGCAATCCCATTACAGGGTATATATCCAAAAGAAAACAAATTTTTCTACCAAAAAGACACAGATATTCACATGTTTATCACAGTGCTATTCACCATAGCAAAGTCATAGAATCAGCCTAGGTTTTCATCAGTGGTAGATTGGATAAAGAAAATGTGGTGTACACACACCATGAAATACTACACAGCCTTAAAGAATGAAACCATGTCCTTTGTAGCAACATGGATGTAACTGGAGCCATTAACTTAGGTGAATTAATGCAGGAACAGAAAACCAAATACCACATTTTCTCACTTATAAGTGGAAGCTAAACATTGGGTACTCATGTAAGTAAAGATGGCAACAATAGACACTGCAGACTGGGGGGAAAGTTGGGATGGGAGTAAAAGTTGAAAACTGACTATTGGGTACCATGCTCAGTATCTCGGTGATGGGATCATTTGTACCCCAAACCTCAGCATCATGCAATATACTCAGATAACAAACCTGCCTGTGTACACCATGAATCTAAAATAAAAGTTGAATTAAAAAAACAAACGAAAAAAGGATGGGGGCATGTCAAGGAGACTCTGGAGCCAACCTGAAAGAACCCTGAGTGGCCAAAGCCAGAAAAATTTAAGCAACAAAATAAATAAGGTAGTACTAATTTATAACCCAAAGTATTAACAGAAAATAAACATATATGAGTCTACACTTACATGTAAAAAGTAAATGATATGAATAATTTCACTTAGTACAGCACCCGGCACATCACAATTAATAAATCCTAGTTTCCCTTCCTTGTAAGCACAGGGGTAAGAAAACATATGGTCTGAAGCTTACAGTTAAGGGCATTAACAAAAGATGACTATCCATTCAAAAATAAATGTTATATTATGTGAAAAAGAACATACCTTCCTTTAATTTTTAAAATGTCATCCTGATGGCAGGTATCTAGCTTTAGCAAAAATGAATAGGGTGTTCCCTCACTTTAGACTCATAGTACTTAGCATAGACTTCTGTTAGAATACTTTTTATTCTCATTTTTAATTAATTGTGTGCATGTCTGTCTCTTCCATCCTATGATGGGCTCCAAAAGGTTGACATCTGAATCTTATATGTAACGTCACATCATTAAATGACTCTGCACATATGAAGGAGTGAGTGTGTAAGGACAAGGTGATGGTAATTCTGAAACCATCTCTGTATGAATAAAATTCACTGCTATATAGCAAAAAATGCCTACAAAGTTACTGCTTAACCTATAAAAATAAAAGAAAAATTAAAAATAGAGACATTTCAACAATGAGAAAAATGCTCATTAAAATATTAAGTGGGAAACAATACATTTTGTATAATCTAGAATAACTATGTTGAATTTTTTTAACTACATACCAATAAAAATGTCAAAAGGAAATACAACAAACATTAATGGCAAAGATCAGAAATTTCCTCTTAAAAGACACTTTAAAAGTCCATCTTATTTAATCTCCCTCCCAATTTGACACTGAGTTTTTTCTTTCACTGCACTCGTTTTCCCTAAACAATCTTTTTCATTCATTTCTTCAATCAATCAACATGTATTACTTAATATATATTAGTCTCCCATGTGTCAAGCAGTCTGCTAAACATTGGATACCCAGAAGGGACAGTCCCTGCCCTCACTGTTGCTGCTGGGAAGACATATTTAAGGAGAGTGCTGAGTATCAATAAGGCTCAGCTCAGTGTGTGAGGAGAGCACCTAACCTACTCTGGGATGAGAGAAAGCCTGCTGGGGGAAGTAACTTTTCAGCTGTAACACAATGTATAAGATGGTTCCCATTGAGAAGAGGAGAAAATCCAGCAAAAAAAAACCATCCTGTGGGCTTCAACTGCCATCTACGTACTGATATGTCTCAGATTTGCATTTCCAGCCCAGAAAATTCTCATGGCCTCCACATTGGCATAGAGTCTTCAACCGCCTAATAGTCAACGTATCCAAACTGAAATCCTTTGCCTCCATTTTCCCCACTACCTTCAAAAGCAAAAATCAGGCCATGCTTCCTTCATATTTTCAATCTTTCCAGTCACCAAGACAGAAAGCCTACCTTATTCTACATTTCTCTTCCTCATCGTCCACCTCCTATGGGTCATAAAACTTTATTCTAATTCTCAATCTCTCAAAACTCTCCCTTCTGCTCATCCCCCCAGTCACAACTCTACCTCAGGTCCTCATCATTTTCTGAAAGGACTATCAAAATAATTGCCCTATTCCCCTAATTGGTTTCCCTACTTTCAAACTCACTTCAACTCCCAATTCATTTTTCACATTTACTACAGAGTGATATTTCATAAATGCAAATCCAGTCCTATTCCTCCATGATTCCTTCAAATAGTTTCCCATTGCTCATGGATAAAAGTCTAAATTCTGCATGGTTCTGACATCTCTCATCGTCAGATGTCTGCTTACCTCTCCATCTTAACCTATCACTGCTACCCTTCTCCACGACACAAATGATAAACAGACTTCTACGGAGTGGAAAGAAAGCCTCTGAAGTGTTCCTTCTGCCAGGAGTGCACCGCCTGCTTCCTCAAATTTCTATCCAGCAAAATATAAAAATCTTCCTTGTCCTTAAAAATTAACTCAATACCTCCCTTCTATAAATCGTTTTCTGACTCCACAAGATTGAATTTCATGCCATTTCCTGTATTTTCTACTCTCTTCCATTATAAAACTGTTCCGTCTGTCTACAATACCCCCGACGACAAGGACAAGCCTTACGTCAATTCCTTTGTTCATGTAATTCCTCCTCAATCTTCAGAGCCTTCCAACCACCACTTCCTAAGGAAGCCTTCTGAAACCTCTGACTAGGTCAGGCCTTTTTAAACGAAACTGGGAACAATGTTTTTATTTTTTCCCAAAACTTTTCTTAGTTTGCGATTATATATTAATTACAGTGATCTCTTTAATAATATCTCTTTCCTCATTAGACTGTTATACAGAGGTAGGCCTTGGGTCTATCTTTGCTCATCATTGCAGAATGAATGTTTAATCCCCACAACTTTAAGTCATTGTTATTTAGAATAACCATATATATACTTTATGGGTATATAAATTGAGGTTTTGAAATGTCACATAACTTTCCCAAAGTCAGCCATGTATTGAGTTGGGATTTAACTACAGTGTCTGACTTTAGAGCCCAAGCTTTAAAAGTCACCATCATATAAGTATTTGTTGAATAAACTATTAAATTATCTTTTCCATCAGTTGTACTTAATTCATAAAACTATAGGTGAATTTTTTTAATTTTCCAAATTTTCTAAAATGATGTGACAATTTATGACAGAATAAGTAAATTTTGTCCTAAAAGAGCATCTGGGCTCAACTAAATTTTACACAAATATTGTAAGGCATGCTTTAGTATGAACTGAACATGTTTAAAGAACAGAGATAAATTAAGGTTAAAGTAAGTTATAAGAAACAGAGTAATACTTCATATCCATTTGGATGGCTACTATCAAAAAACAACTACTTATGAGCGTTGTGGAGAAACTGGAACTCTTGTGCACTGCTGGTGTGAATATAAAATGGTACAGATGCTGTAGAAAACAGTATAGCAGTTTCTCAAAGTTAAAAATAGAATTACTCTATGATTCCAAGTCTGGGTTTATACCCAGAAGAATTGAAAGCAAAGAATTGAACTGATATTTGTACATCGATGTTCAAAGGGGCATTATTTACAATATCAAAAGGTGGAAACAATGCAAGTGCCTATCAGTAGGTGAACGGATAAATAACATGTGGTATCTGCACACAATGGAATATTATTCAGCCTTTAAAAGGAAGGAAATTCTGACACATCCTGGAATATGGATGAACGTTGAAGATAGGCTAAGTGAAATAAGACAGACACAAAAAGACAAATATTATATCATTCCACTTATATGCAGTACCTAGAGTAGTTAGACTCTTAGAGACAGAAAATGGAAAAGTGACTGTCAGGATTTGGAGAGAAGGGGAGATGGGAGAGTTATTGTTTAGTGGGTACAGAGTTTCAGTTTTGCAAGATGAAAACATTCTGGAGATGGATGATAGTGATGGCTGCATGACAATGTAAATGTACTTAATGCCACTGAACTGTATACTGAAACTGGTTAATATGGTAAATTTTGTCATGTATATTTCATCACCAATATTGCAATATTTGCCACGGGAAAAGAAAGAAGCAAGACAGATACCAAAGAACTGAGGAAAATGTCTACCAGAAAAACAAATAACTAGGAAGGAAAGAGTGTGTGAGAAATACTCTCAAAGCCTGCTCATAGCCCCCAACACCCACCTCCACCTACATGTTGAAGCCTGCTTACCAGGCACACCAGTGTCTTCTTGCCTGAGAGCGTTTTTCTTGCTGGACCTTGGCAAGAGCAAGGTGGAAGTGAAGTACTGCCCCCAGAAATAGCTCTGGGCCACTGTTGGATGAGGATAAACACCTCAGCTTCCCTGCCGCTCTGTGAGGGTAACCCCATGTTCTCCATGTAGCCCAGAGATCCCCGTGGGATGAAACTATCACACCACAGCAACTTGCTTGACAACACATGATTGCCTTCCTCCCCTGCTCTGTCTCCCTTCCTCAGTTCCCTACCAGTGTTCCTTGGAGTCGCCTCCCAAATAAACAGCTTGCACTCAAATCCTTGTCTTAGTGTCTTCCGCATAATTTCAAACTAAGACACAATAAAAATTCAAGGCCCTGATGAGCATCCCCCCACGAACAGCACAGATGGAGAAAGTACCATGAGGAAAAAAAAAAATGTTCATTTTAAACATCCAAGGGGTCCAGGTTGGGAGAAAAAATTAACAATAATATGAAACGAAAGTAGACATAGACAAGCTGATGCCCAATGGTTGGTCTATACTTTTAAGTAAACAACATATTGAACCATGAAACTTACAAGAGTGCTTTAGCATATTTTTATTTAATAAATAGATGATTGCTTATCCTAATGCTGAATTTATAATTCTATTGATAGATTCTTAAAATCTCTTTTATGGATATTTTAAAATAACCGTACAATGACATGACACCACTGCAGCTTGCTTTAAAGATCTCCTTACCCTATATACTAAATGTAAAATCTATAGGCTGTTTAGAACTGAAAATTTACTGAGTAATATAAAGTACTAACAACGTGTTTGTTGTTAGCCCTGTGTACCCTTTCTGTCAGAAAATAAAACTATACTGAGAAAATCTTCAGTTAAATGGTGTTTTAAAGTAAAACATCACTATAATAAAAGTTTTCAGAGGACTCCTATCTTCTGGGTGTCCTGGGTAGTCAATCCCCACTTCCTTTTCAGTCACTCCAGTGTCACTATTGGAGAAGAGGCTATACAGGTAATTATCTCCCCTGGTCTGCAATTGAAGTCCCATTATCCAACCACTTCTGATTTACTACTAAACCCTGAAGCCAACACTGATCCAAGTGAAAAGATGAATACCAAATGCATTGCTTTAAATGGAGGACTGATGTTTTTTCACTTTCCCCATCATCCCATTCTCTACCTTCCTTGGACAAATTTATCCTGTCTGACAGTCCCTCTGCGCAATATACATCGGGAGGTACCATCACCTTTGGACAGGGATTTAACCAACTATTGAAGAGCCAAAAGGGGAATAGAACCAGAACAACTGACTCACACCTCACAGCTTGAACCACTAGACCGAGCTTCCGCCCTGAGCTGGAGATGAATCAGTCAACAGTGATTCATCTCACCAAGGAAAATGTGTTTTCCCTGGGATGAAGTAGTTCATTTTCAACATGATAATACAGAAATGTAAAAGTTAATGAAAACAAAAGGCTGTTTAAATTCAATAGCCATGTAGGCTTTTCAATCTTAACATACAAATATGTATTGTCACATGATCTGAAAAAGCAATGAAGTATGAACATTGTTGATGCAAATATCTGGAAAAAACTATGAAAATTTTTAAAAATTGTTTTAGTTAACAAAGGAAGCATTGTATATATTTATGGTATAAAATGTGATTATTTGATATATATGCATTATAGAATGATTAAATCAAGTTAGTTAATATATCCATTGTCTTGTATTCCTTGATAATGTTCACATCATCAAAAAGTAAGGAAATGTGCACTAGAATATATTTACATGGAATAAACCAGGCTCTAAAAACATTTTTAATTTTAAAAGCTTAAACTGTCATTTAAGCAGAATGTTTTAAAGAATAATGTTAACCTTTGGCAAAATCACAACAGGAGAAATTTTATTACAAACAAATTTAGTACAAATAACTGGCTGAATTGGTACATTAATTTAATAAATATAATATCTGACATTTTTTGAATGTCTACTTTATGCCATCTCTGAATTTTATAACAACCCTCAAAATAAATATTGTCTGCATTTTACTGAAGGTGTATCAGAGGTTCAAAGAAGTTTAGTGACTTGCCCAACGTGAAGTAAGCCTCTGTTCTGAAATTCAAACCAGCTATTCTGGTTTCCAAACAATCCTGACAATTCTCCACTGCACAATAGTCTCCGTCTAAGATGTCTGAAGCCTGCCTGCACCCTAAGCAATGGGTTTCATAGTGTGAGCATTCAGGGTCGGGTGCAGTGAACTGACTCACGCCTGTAATCCCAGCACTTTGGGAGGCCAAGGTGGGAAGGTCGCTTGAGCCCGGGAGCTCAGGACCAGCCTGGGCAACATAGTGAGACTCCCATCTGTAAAAAATAATAATAATAAAATGAAAATATATTGTGGGCATTCAAAATAACATCATGAATTGTGTGCTTTGTGTCAGCAAAAAAAGAAAATTCCCTTTCTCTCTCTCTCTCTTTCACACACACTCCACAGGATCACACAACTAGTGATTGAAATGTATGAGTATTTATAGCAAACTGGCTACTATTTCCACCTAACTTAACTCGAATACTACTTATCCTACTACTGGTCAGTAGACTTAGCTAGGGTTGTTTCAGGTCATTTCCTTATGTGATTAAGAAGCATCCAAGACTAAAAGAAATTAACCTGAGATTACTATACACACCCCTAAGTTGAAGTTGCCAATTAGCTTTGGTCACAAAGGATTCGGGCACATCTATACCTCTAGATTTGCAGTCCTGATTTTAAATTTGTAATATAAAATATTTTTAACCATGATTTTCATTCAGGCCAAAACATACAGGTTTTATCACATTTCTCTGACACAAAAAATAACTTTTGTAAAGCCTTTTATATAAGCCTAGCAAGCTTAAGACATTCACCAGGATCTTAAGTACCATGTGATGGTGTGGCCAGTTTGGGAATTTTTGATGGAATAAGTAGCATTATATAGTAAATATCACATCCTACTGTAAGCATTAGTATAGTAATAATTAACATTTAATCTTCTCAACAATATATAGCGTCAGTACTATTATTATTATCCATGTATTACTGAAGTATACTCATAATATAGACACTGTGCCTTAGAAAGATTTAGTGATTCAGAAAACTAGGAAGTAGAGCTTGTATCCAAAGCCAAAAGTGCCTGTGCTTTTAACCATCACGATTTGCTGCCTCCGAATTTCCATAGAGGTCTACCAGATATTATCATACCTTTCCAGCCGTTTAAGCTAGGCTTAATTGTTCAACATTAAAACTGCACAAGTTATAGTATATTGACTGCTGACTTCTAAAGTGCATACAAAGAAGTATCAACTAGCTATGATTCACTTCAGATCCACTTCAGAGTGTGGTACTGTGTTATTGGCATATTAGCAAGCTCATAGTCACTGGGCCAAGAACTCCTACCACTGCCGTACCTGGGCTGCCAGAGGCAATTGCCAGGACAAACACCTGTGCTCAGATGGGTCTCTGGGAGTTGTCCTTGGTGCTGGCTGGAAGAAAAAAAAAAAACACTGGCTCCAGCTTGCTTTTCCTTGTATCCGCTCAGATTCTGCTGGCTAACCAAACCCGAGTCTTCTTTGTCTGTATATTCTGCTTATTAGCAAGCTTTTATTTATCTCGCTCTGTCCGCATCCCTGCCAACTGACCATGCAACTTGTCTAAGACATAAGGTCTGTCTGTGCTACCATGATTCCATTTTGGCTTCATTTTTTTTTTTTTTTTTTTTTTTGTGCCTGGATTCTCAGTGGATCATCCTACCACTGTCATTCTTGAGGAAGAGAAAAAATGGCCAGGTGTTGTGGCTCATGCCCGTAATCCCAGCACTTCGGGAGGTCGAGGCGTGTGGATCACCTGATGTCAGGAGTTCAAGACCAGCCTGACCAACATGATGAAACCCCATCTCTACTAAAAATACAAAATCAGCCGGGCTTGGTGGCTCATACCTGTAATCCCAGCTACTTGAGAGGCTGAGGCAGGAGACTCGCTAGAACCCAGGAGGAAGAGGTTGCAGAGAGCGGAGATCACGCCACTGCGCTCCAGTCTGGGCAACAAGAGCAAAATTCCACTTCAAAAAAAAAAAAAAAATAGAAGAGGAAAAATATAAGAATACTTAACAAGTAATAAGGATATTAAGATTACTCTTCTCATTTGTCCCTTCTTATATTGCTTAAGATGTGTGCATAGAGGTAGGAAATGGGGAAGGGGTTCTTCTGGTAACCCCAAAGCCCCAGCTAAATGTTACTTGAAAGTTCTGTTGAGAAATGGAGTCACAAAGTGAAAAGGAAGGAAACAGCTTGGGAGACACTGACAGAATTGACTTCGGTTGAGGTGGAGAGCGAGGGATAACAGGGAAGAGGCTATGAGGAAGCTAACCCTAAATCATGCTACCTGTTTCCCAATGGATATAGGAAACTGAGCTTTAGGTCCTAATGAAAACACATAAAAGAGGGAAAATAATAAGTGGCTTTCTACAAAAAAAAATAAAAATCTAAATATTTTTATCTTTGTTGAAAATACCTATTTGTAGCTTTATTTGCAAATTTAAATTCCCAGGCCTAATTTATTAATAGAATGCTACATCTCATTAATTTAAGGTGTCTGGTATATAAATAACTTTCACAAACTAATTCAAACTAACAAAGTATGACACTAGTCTCAGAAATAATGTGAAATTTGCTTTAAAAATCGCTGCTGACAGTCCAATAATTATACATTGTGACACTGCAGCAGCTTTGACTTCCATCTTAAATTAGAAAACTTAAAGCCAGTTTAAAAAAATGATGTACCAGCATGATATCAACCTAGCAAATGCATAAATACATTTAAATTTATTTAACTAATTGCCCCCTTGATAGCCAGGTATTTATAGCCTTAAGTTGTTTACCTTTTTTCTTCTACAATAGCACAATGGGAGTCATTCCATGGTCATCCTTCTCACTGCATAACAATTTATTCTGGTCACAGGCTGGGTATTTTGTTGCAGATGGGTGTACCGTAATGACCACAGCTCTACACTTACGATTAGCATTTTAACAAAAGTTTGATACTACTTGTGAATAAATAACATACCTCCTATTGTTAGCAGAAGTATACAGATACCAAAATTAGTGTAAGGGTATCTGCAGTTATTAATATAATTCTAGGAAGCTTGAGGGACTCTTTGAAGAAAATGAGGATTTAAGAGGAAAAATATTTCATCTTCTGTCTGAAACTCAAGGACAATAAGCAAATTATTCTGAATGTTATGTTATTTAGATGTCAAACCCAGGTCAGGGAATATATTGCCCTCATCCTGTTTGTGTTTTCTTGTAAAAGGTCAGAGATGTCAGTGGTGTCTTCCACCAGCAGCACCTCCCTTTCCATCTGGGATACATTTATGGTATTTTTCCATGAAAGTTCCACAATGTGCATATAGACAAACCTTTCATTTTGCAGATAAAAGGGAAAAGCCCAGACATACCAAATGACTTTTCCAAAGCTGCACAGGCCAAATTGGAATCTAACATGTCTGACTACAAATAGAATGTTATTTCCATTATACTGTATGGTTTCACACAGAATTTATATTTCTAGACATCTTTTAGATAAGGTTAAACATTGTTATGTAGATGTGGCAAAAAAAAAAAACTATCATGATTTTGGATGAACCAATCACTAAATATCCATCTAAACTTGGACTAAGACATTTGGATTTCTTTCTTGTTTTCTATTTCTAAAAAAATAGAAACTTTTATAACTCCATTTGTATTTGTCTTCTTTTTCAAATATATTTTACTCTTTAACTCCATCCAGGAATTGGAAGCCTTAAAAACCTTTACTTTATCAGAAAGCTAAATAACTGGGGATTTCAAGGGATCATGGAGGATGGGAGGCAGGACTAGATTGCAGCTCCGGACAGAGCAGCATGCGGAGGCTTGCATTGTGAATTTTAGCTCCATATCAAGTACAAGAACAAACCAGCAATCCCAAGAGGACTCACAGACCCTCTAAAGGAAGCGGACTGCTCCTGCAGAACCTGGGAGACACCCCAAACACTGTGAGTGGCCCAACTGCAGAAGTGAGAAAGGGAGATCCTCTTCTCCCAAACACACACCCCCATTGGAGAAGATGAAGGCCTGTTTGTGGGAGACGTTTCTGGCTTTACTTGATGCTGAGTCAAGTTAGAGAGCCACATGAAATACAGGGGTAGAGAAAGCAGCTGAAAGGCCCTGGGAGCTCACTGGGTCCCCAAGCAGTCCATTCCTGCCTGGCACCATAGGGATCCATCAGGAGGGTGGCCAGAGGAGTAGGTGGTAAAACTCCATAGGGAGAAGGAATTCTCTAGCTGAAATTTGTAACAGTTTGAATCGTGTGAAAAGCCCCCTGTCCAGAACTTGGGGGAGGGGGCAAATCCCTCGTGCAGATTTCACAGGCAGGGGAAGAACTATAATGCCCTTTTCTTTGGCAGCTGAGAGGCAGATAGCCTTAGGCAAGTTTTCAAGCCTATCACGCCCTCTGCCTCCAAACAGACTTGGGGTGGTTGAGGGCAAGGAGGGTGCACAGTGGGAAGGGGACTAGCCCTCTGTTTGCATGGGAGCTGGGTGAGGCCTGTGACAGCAGGCTTTCCTCCACTTCCCTGACAACCTGCATGACTCAGGAGAAGCAGCCATAATCCTCCTAGGTACATAATTCCAGTGACCTGGGAATCTCACCCTACCCACCGACAGCAGCCACAGCAAGACCTGCCCAAGGAGAGTCTGAGCTTAGACATACCTAGCCCTGCTTCCACCTGATGGTCCTTCCCCATCCACCCTGGTAGTGAGAGACAAAAGTCATATGATCTTGGGAGTTCTAGGGTCTCACCCACCGCCAGTCCCTCTCCACACTACCACAGCTGATGCTTTCTGGAAAGCACCACCTGGCAGGAAGCCAACCAGGACAAAAATAGAGAATTAAACCACCAAATCTAAGGACCCTCACAGAGTCCATTGCACCATCTGCCACCTCCACCAGAACAGGCACTGGTATCCACGGCTGAGAGACTCATAGACAGTTCACATCACAGGACTCTGTGCAGACAACCCCAGTACCAGCCCAGAACCAGGAAGACTCGCTGGGTGGCTAGACCCAGAAGAGAGACAATAATCACTGCAGTTTGGCTCACAGGAAGCCCCATCCACAGGAAAAGGAGGAGAGTATTACATCAAAGGAACACTCTATGGGACAAAAGAATCTGAACAATAACCTTCAGACCCTAGGCCTTCCCTCTGACAGAGCCTATCCAAATGAGAAGGAACCAGAAAAGCAACCCTCATAATATAACAAAACAAGGCTCTTCACCCCAAAAAAATCACATTAGTTCATCAGCAATGGATCCAAACCAAGAAGAAATCCCTAATTTACCTGAAAGAGAATTCAGGAGGTTAGTTCTTAAGCTAATCAGGGAGAGACCAGAGCCCAGAGACCTAAGCCCAGTGAAAGGAAATCCACAAAATGATACAAGAAGTAAAAGGAGAAATATTCATGGAAATCGATAGCTTAAAGAAAAAAACAATCAAAAATTCAGGAAACTTTAGATACACTTTTAGAAATGTGAAATGCTCTGCAAATAGAATTGAACTAGTAGAAGAAAGAAATTCAGAGCTCAAAGACAAGGTCTTCAAATTAATTCAGTCCAACAAAGACAAAGAAAAAAGAGAAAGAAAATATGAACAAAGCCTCCAAGAGGTCTGGGATTATGTTAAACGACCAAACCTAAGAATAATCGGTGTTCCGGAGGAAGGAAGAGACTTCTAAAACCCTGGAAAACATATTTGGTGGAATAATCCAGAAAACTTCCCTGGCCTTGCAAGAGACCTAGACATCCAAATACAAGAAGCACAATAAACCCCTGGGAAATTCATTGCAAAAAGATCTTCACCTAGGCACATTGTCATCAGGTTATCCAAAGTTAAAACGAAAGAAAGAATCTTAAGAGCTATGAGACAGAAGTACTAGATAGCCTATAAAGGAAAACCTATCATATTAACAGCAGATTCTTTACAAGTTAGAAAGGATTGAGGACCTACTTCAACCTCTTCAAACAAAACAATTATCAGCCAACAATTTTGTATCCAGCAAAACTAAGCATCATATATGAAGGAAAGATACAGTTCTTTTCAGACAAACAAATGCTGAGAGAATTCACCATAACCAAGCCACCACTGTAAGAACTGCTAAAAGGAGCTCCAAATCTTGAAAAAACAAGTCCTGGGAACACATCAAAACAGAATATCTTTAAAGCATAAATCACACAGGACCTATAAAACAAAAATACAAGTTAAAAAGAAAAAAAAGTACACAGACAAAAAAGATCATGATGAAAGCAATGATACCTCACATTTCAATATTAACATTGAATGTAAATGGCTTAAATGCTCCACTTAAAAAATAAAGAAACAGAGTGGAAAAGAACTCACCAACCATCTATTGCCTTCAGGAGACTCACCTAACACGTAAAGACTCACATAAACTTAAAGGGGTGAAAAAAGACATTTCATGCAAATAGACACCACAAGCAAGCAGCGGTAGCTACTCTTATATTAGACAAAACAAACTTTAAAGCAACAGTGGTTAAAAGAGACAAAGAGGGACATTATTTAATGGTAAAAAGCCTCGCCCAAGAGGAAAATATCACAATCCTAAACATATATTCGCCTAACACTGGAGCTCCCAAATTTATAAAACAATTATAAAACAATTACTAATAGACCTAAGAAATGAGATAGACAGCAACACAATAATAGTGGGGGACTTCAATACTCCACTGACAGCACTAGACAAGTCATCAAGACAAAGTCAACAAAAAAACAATGAATTTAAACTATACCTTGGAACAAATGGACTTAACAGATATATGCAGAACATTTTATCCAACAACTGCAGAATACACATTCTATTCAATAGCACATAAAACTTTCTCCAAGATAGACTATATGATAGGCCATCAGACGAGCCTCAATAAATTTAAGAAAATTGAAATTATATCAAGCACTCTCTCAAACCACAGGGGAATAAAACTGGAAATCAACTCCAAAAGGAACCTTCAAAACCATGCAAATACATGGAAATCAAATAACCTGCTCCTGGATGAGCATTGAGTCAAAATGAAATCAAGATAGAAATTTTAAAATTCTTCAAACTGAATGACAATAACGACACAACCTATCAAAACCTCTGGGATACAGTAAAGGCAGTGCTAAGAGGAAAATTCATAGCCCTAAATGCCTACATTAAAAAGTCTGAAAGAGCAGAAACAGGCAATCTAAGGTCACACCTCAAGGAACTAGAGAAAAAAGAGCAAACCAAACCCTAACCCAGCAGAAGAAAGGAAATAACCAAGACCAGAGCAGAACTAAATGAAACTGAAACAAACAAACAAACAAAATCCAGAAGATAAATGAAACAAAAAGCTGGTTCTTTGAAAAGATAAATAAAATTGATAGACCATTAGAAAGATTTACCAAGAAGACAGAAAATCCAAATAACCTCACTAAGAAACAAAACAGGAAATATTACAACTGACACCACAGAAATACAAAAGGTCATCCAACTATGAACACCTTTATGCTCATGAATTAGAAAACCTAGATGAGATGGATAAATTTCTGGAAAAATACAACCTTCCTAACTTAAATCAGAAAGAATTACATACCCTGAACAGACTAATAACAAGCAGTGAGATTGAAATGGTAATTAAATAATTACCAACACAAAAAGGCCAGGACCAGAGGTATTTATAGCAGAATTCTACCAGACAGTCAAAGAAGAATTGGTACCAATCCTTTTGACATTATTCTACAAGACAGAGAAAGAAGGAACCCTCCCTAATTCAGTTTATGAAGCCAGCATCACCCTAATACCAAAACTAGGAAAGGAGAAAACCAAAAAAGAAAACTACCCACCAATATCCTTGATGCACATGGATGCTAAAATCCTTAATAAAATACTAGCTAACCAAATCCAACAACATATCAAAAAGATAATGCACTATGATCAAGTGGATTTCATACCAAGAATGCAGGGATGGTTTAACATACACAAGTCAATAAATAATATACTACATAAACAGATTTAAAAACAAAAATCATATGATCATCTCAATAGATGCAGAAAAAGCATTTGACAAAATTCAGCATCCTTTATGATTAAAACTCTCAGCAAAATCAGCATACAAGGGATATACCTTCATGTAATAAAAGCCTTCTATGACAAACCCACAGCCAACATAATACTGAATGGGAAAAAAGTTGAAAGCTTTCCCTCTGAGAAATGCAATGAGACAAGGATGGCCACTCTCACCACTCCTCTTCAACATAGTACTGGAAGTCCTAGCCAGAGCAATCAGATCACAGAAAGAAATAAAGAGCATTCACATTGGTAAAAAGGAAGTCAAACTGTTGCTCTTTGGTGATTATATGATTGTTTGCCTAGAAAAGTCTAAAGACTCCTCCAGATAGCTCCTGGAACTGATAAAAGAACTTAGCAAAGTTTCTGGATATGAGATTAATGTACACAAATCAGTAGCTCTTCCATACACAAACAACAGCCAAGCAAAGAATCAAATCAAGAACTCAACCCCTTTTATGATAGCTGCAAAAAAGTAAAAGACTTAGGAATATACCTAACAAAGGAGTCGAAGCACCTCTACAAGGGAAACTACAAAACACTGATGAAAGAAATCAGACAACACAAACAAATGGAAACACATTCCATCCTCACAAATGGGTAGAATTAATATTGTGAAAATTACCATACTGCCAAAAACAATCTACAAATTCAATGCAATCCCCATCAGAATACCACCATGATTCTTCACAGAATTAGATAAAACAATCCTAAAATTCATATGGTACCAAAAAGGAGCTCATATAGGCAAAGCAAGACTAAGCAAAAGGGAGAAATCTGAAGGCATCACATTACCTGATTTCAAACTATACTGTAAGGCCATGGTCACTAAAACAACATAGTACTTGTATAAAAATAGGCACATAGACCTATGGAACAGAATAGAGAACCCAGAAATAAAGCCAAATACCTACAGCCAATTGATCTTTGACAAAGCAAACAAAAACATAAAGTAGGGAACGGACATCCTTTTCAACAAATGGTGCTAGGATAATTGGCTAGTCACATGTAGGAGAATGAAACTGGATCCTCATCTCTCACTACATACAAATATCAACTCAAGATGGATTAAGACCTTAAACCTAAGACATGAAACTATAAAAATTCTAGAAGACAACATTGGAAAAACCCTTCTGGGCATTGGCTTAGGCAAGGACTTCATGATCAAGAACCCAAAAGCAAATGCAATAAAAAGAAAGGTAAATAGCTTCTGCATGGCAGAAGGAACAGCCAGCAGAGTAAACAGACAGCCCACAGAGTGGAAGAAAATCTTCACAATCTAGACATCTGACAAAGGACTAATATCCAAAATCTACAGTGAACTTAAATCAGTAAGAAAAAAACAAACAATCTCATCAAAAAGAGTTCTAAGGACATGAATAGACAATTCTCAAAAGAAGATACACAAATGACCAACAAACATATGAAAAAATGCTCAACATCACTAATTATCAGCGAAATGCAAATCAAAACCACAATGCGATATACTACCTTACTCCTGCAAGAATGGCCACAATAGAAAAATCACAAAACAGTAGATGTTGGCGTAGATGTGGTGAACAGGGAATCCTTCTACACTGCTGGTGACAATGTAAACTAGTACAGCCACTATGGAAAACAGTTTGGAGATTCCTTAAAGAACTAAAAGTAGAACTACCATGTGATCTAGCAATCCCACTACTGGGTATCTACCCAAAGGAAAAGAAGTCATTATATGAAAAAGATACTTGCACATGCATGTTTATAGCAGCACAATTCACAATTGCAAAATCATGGAACCAACCCAAATGCCCATCAATCAATGAGTGGTAAAGAAACTATGGTGTGTATATATACATATAAAAAATACATATAGTGTGTGTGTATATATATGGTATATATACATATATGATGGAATACTATGCAGCCATAAAAATGAATGAATTAACAGCATTTGCAGTGACCTGAATGAGATTGGAGACTGTTGTTCTGAGTTTTGTAAGTCAGGAATGTAAAACCAAATATCATGTGTTTTCACTGATATGTGGGACCTAAGCTATGAGGACACAAAGGCATAAGAATGATATAATGGACTTTGGGGACTTGAGGGGAAGAATGGGAGGTGGAGGAGGGATAGAAGACTATAAATATGGTGCAGTGTGTACTGCTCGGGTGATGGGTGCACCAAAATCTCACAAATCACCACTAAAGAACTTACTCATGTAGCCAAATACCACCTGCACCCCAATAACTTATGGAAAAATAAATAATAAAAATAAAAGAAAGCTAAATAATTATATAATTTCTATCATGTAAGAAAGAATAACCTATGACTCTTAGACTACAAACTCAATTCTAAGTCCAACAGATATCTATATCTCAGGTATGTTTTATTCAATTTTCTAATTTATCCCTTTTATATTTTACCCTGGTTTCCCATCAAAGATTCTTCCACTTCAAATCCTAACATAGAATTTCACAAAAATATGTACCTAGTAGTTCTTAGTGGCAAAATGACTGGATTCCCTTAGCTTTTATGTAAAACAACAGAGGATTACTAGAAAGGCATAAATTTCCAAAAAGATCACACACAATACTTTTAAAACATGGATATAATATCAGACAGAATTTAAAGGGAAATTCTAGAAGAAAAAAGTGGTAAATTTACAAAATTGGGAAAATCCAGAAAAGGATAAAGAAAATATTATAGATACTCTAATCATCATAAATTCAAGGAAAATAAATTAGATGTCATCATTTCATTGTCATAAGAACTTTTTGGTCATCACTTTTATTCAGTTCTTACTAAAGGCAAATATGTATGTATTAATACTCTATGACATCACAGCAAAAATTTCTATTTTCGTATTTGAGACAAGAAAATTACCCAAATAAGAGTAGAAATTGGGGTTTTAAAAAAAAAGAATATTGAGGTGTGCCCACTCAACAGATACTATGATCTGGCCAAGGCATCCTGTGGTAAAATTAGATAATTTCCAGGCAATAAACACTTTTTATAAGGAAAGAATTCCCCTAGCTGACATGCAGGTGACTCTCTTACTTCCTGGAGAATTTAAGATTATCCATCCCAGACCCAGGAACTTCAAGCAGAAAAGGGACAGAAGGTACTAAGCTTCAGGCAAGTTAGAGACAAAGACCAAGAAGGTGAACCAAGGTCAAGATAAGTAAGCCAAAAATGTAGTCAAAGCAAGAAGAAATTCAGAGACCAAAGAAGTCAGAGGGTACAATCAGGATCACAGGGCAAGATATGAGAGAGCAATGAATAGTGATCTAGGCAAAAGCAAGACCTGTCACAACCTGACCTGCAATTATCTCTTCAGCCTTATGCCTCAGTAATACTTATACCATCATAGTTCTGTGCCTCGGCTTGGCATGCCCTTTACCAACTGATCCACCCAGAAATCTTAACTCTCTTTCAGAGCAGAATTCAACATCACTCCCACAAAGAAATCTGTTCCAAGACGACTTGGGCACTCCATCCTAGTATTCCCAATATACTTTATGCATAAATATACCCCATTATACAATAATAGATCATACTTTAACTGCTTATGTGCCAGCCACCCCATTAGCTAAAATCTCTGTGAGAGTAGGCACTGTTTCTTAATTAATACTTTTTCAAAATACCTAGGACACGGAGTCTGATGCACGACAAGCTGTCAAATATTTCCGTAAGTGAACACCTCTTTAATAACACTTATGTTCTACTATAACAATTTGTATTCTACCTTTCTCTGCAGAATAGGAGTTACAATGTTCACTCTTTTCCCCTAGCACTTAGCTCAAGTTTTGGCAAGAACATGTGCTCAATAAATATTTAACAAGTTAATAAATGAATGAAAAGCTCCTCCCCTTCAACTGTTTATATACACAAAATCTAAGAAGAATGATACAGATAGGAGTTCCAAAATGTGCTTCGACTGGGAATAACAAAGGCAGTATATATGAGACATAGCAATTGACTAGCTGCGTCTCTTCAGTCAAGCGACTTAATCTCTCTATGCCTTGGTTAGTATCATTAGCTGTAAACTGGGGATCATAGTACCTAGTGTTGTTAATTGTAATCATGGTATTTTGAAGAATAGAAGAGTGCCTAACATATACGAAGCACGATCACTATTTGTTGCTGCTGCGGCTGTTAGAGTTCTTGCGGTTGTTAGAGTTCAGGAAAATCTAAAAATGAGAGAAAGCAGATGGCTATAAATGAGCAGAGTTCATGTTTTTTCTCTTTATAAAGCACAGCAATGACCAAAAGAACAGCAGAAATCAGAGGTCTCATCCGTAAAACTTACTAGCCATTTGAATTTGTTCAAATCTTTCACCATTCTTGGTATCATCTATGTATTTACTCAATAGATTTTTATTAAGTAACTACTACCCAAGATATTAGGGGTAGCATAGTAAACATTACATACATAAAGTTTACAGACCAGTGAACTCAATTCCTTTCACTCTCAAATGAAAGCATAGGTTGAGAGGGTCAAAATAAGAGTGCCATCTCCTCAGGACTTTTTCAGACTGCTTCCAAAAACCATGCCTGCTTTTCTCCTCTGTTGGAACCTGCTGTATTGAGCCACTATTGCTGAAGTGAAGTGGTATGATCTCTGAATGTGCTGTGACAGGAAAGAGAGAGAATTGCTAGATTAGATGTTATGTGTAATTCATCCCGCAGTTTTAGTGACATGACTACTCTGTATACAAGTTTATTATTCTAAGATATTATTGCCCTGAAACCACAGCCTTCCCTCACAGCTACAGACTCACAAATCCACGGTATTGATCATAACAAAGATGAAACTACAAAAACAGATGCAATAATAAAAATCCATCTTTTCTCCTGGAAAAACAGTTTAAAGTGTCCACTCTTTCCTGAGTGGATGAGTTGGCCCTTCTTTCAAATATATATACGAAAAAAATCGCGAAGGAAAGTAACATAATGGTCCACAGCATAGAAGAGTTTAGATGTACAATATACGGTGGAAATTGAACAAGCCTATGAAATTGCAGTAAAGGTTTAAATGGAGGAAAAAAAGTGCTTGGGAAGCAGAAACAGGTTAGAATAATAAGCGATATGCTAAGAAAAGCCAGCAATTGTACTCAGTACAGAGATGGGGCAAAAAGCTGTTCAGCTAAGTGATACTTATCAAAATAATCCCACAAGTATGGGGGCTGGACATCAGGGACGTTCACTCAAGGAAACAATATTTATCAGACAAAGTAATGTCGGGAAAGACAACTTAAACTTCCAGCATAAGCACAAAGTACAGTGGAGCCAAAAGAAGGATTAGGTCTTTTTCAAGGGATTGATGTGATTAAAATTAGAACAATGAAAGTGCAGCCACTGAGATGCAGATGAGTCTGCAGAAAGATCACGCCGTCCCATGGTCACTCTGAAAAGTGTCTTAGAACGTTTTCTTTCAGAAAAGTGAAATATGTTACCTGATACGCACCTGGGCTCTACTTAAAAACGGTCTGAAAGCATGGTGAAAAGGTATCTGCCAACACGTCTAAAATACCAGCAAACCCAATTATTAATAAGTTTTGCAGAGCCCCTTGATTATACTAATAGATATGTTTTCCTTTCAAAATAATAACACTTAAGAATATAAGTATAAATATTTCCATCAAGATAGAGTGAATAAATACAAAAAATTCTTTCTCCAAATTTTTTAAACATTTCTTTAGTTTTGTGAAGGGGTAATTTTATTTTTTTATTTGTTGGTTTTTATTTTCTTCAACTTTTATTTTAGGTTCAAGGGGTATATGTGCAGGTTTGTTAGATGGTAAATGCATGTCACTGGGGTTTGGTGGACAAATCATTTCATCAACCAGGTGGTGAGCATAGTACCTGTTAGACGGGTTTTTGCTCCTCACCCTCCTCCCATTCTCTACCCTCAAATAAGCCCCAGTGTCTATTGTTCCCCTCTTTGTATCAATGTGTGCCCAGTGTTTACCTCCGACTTATAGGTGAGAGCGTGAGATATTTGATTTTCTGTTCCTTTGTTAATTTGCTTAGGATAATGGCCTCCAGCTGCCTCCATGTTGCTGCAAAGGACATTATTTCATTCTTTTTATGGCTGTGTAACATTCCATGGTGTATGTGTAACCACATTTTCTTTATCCAGTCCTCTGTTGATGGGCAGCTAGTTTGATTCCATGTCTTTGCTATTGTGAAAAGCGCTGTGATGAACATACACATGCACGTGTCTTTGTGTAGAAAAATCTATATTCCTTTGGGCATATACCAGTAATTAGATTGTTGGGATCAGGCGCAGTGGCTCACGCCTGTAATCCTAGCACTTAAGGAGGCCAGCCCGGGTGGATCACGGCGTCAGGAGTTCGAGACCAGCCTGGCCAACATGGTGAAACCCTGTCTCTACTAAAGATATGAAAAAATTAGCCAGGTGTGGTGGCCAGCTGTAATCCCAGCTACTCAGGAGGCTGAGGCAGGAGAATCGCTTGAACCCGGGAGGCAGAGGTTGCAGTGAGCCAAGATTGCGCCATTGCACTCCAGCCTGGGTGACAGGGCAAGACTCCATCTAAAAAAAAAAAAAAAAATTGTTGGGTAGAACGATAGTTCTATTTAAACCTATTTTTAAAAATATGTTCAAAATATACGTCTATATATATCTGTATACAAAGTAAATAATAAACTTCCCAAAATAAATAATAAAAATTCAATATGGGCCAGATTTAGAAAAGGCACTAATATCTAACTGAAAGTCTGTGTCCTAAAACCACAGAAGCAGAAGGCAAGTAAGAGGCAGACTCCATCATCTCCTCCAATGTCTCCAACAAGTAGAGCCATTAGCTGGAGGCTGCAAAAAAAAAAAACAACTCACAAACAAAACAAGACCATCTGCCTTTTACTGCCTCACCTCTGGACCTAGTAGCTCACACAGGAGTTGCTGTAAAACACTTTTTCACACATTACTGATCAAAGTAAAAATTTAAAACCCCTTGCGGAAATTTATCTAGCAATATGTCTCAAGAGACTTAAAAAAATGTTTTTAGCCTTTCCCAAAATAAACCCAAACCTGGTTATTTTTCCTTGCCCAGAACCACAAGTGCAATCTGGTGAGAATAAAACTACTGATTTCCACCTCCATAACTATCTCTCTCCCCATCCTCCACCCCCAAACATTTTCTGTCTCAGGATATGGCATTGACAATTATCTAGGTGTTCAGGTCCAAAATCTAGAAGATCTCTTGATTCCTCTTTCAACCTCAAAAGCAATTCATCAATAAGTTTTCCCATACCAACCTCCAGAATGCATGCCAAGGCTAACCACTTCTCACTGTCTCCTCTCTTCTATCCTAGGCCTGGCCACCATTGTTTCTCACCTGAACAGCTGAAACTGTCTCCTGATTTCCCTACCTCTGCTCTTACTCCCCACAGTCCATTCTCCATACAACAGCCAGAGGGATGTTCCTAAAGCAATATAAGATCCTGTGAATCTCCTACTGACTTCAGGTCATTTAAAGCAGAACAAAACCCCACCTCTTTACAAGGACCTCCCTCATCTGGCCCCACTTATGTCTGTCCTATTCTCACCATGTTTCAGACACAGTTTTGCTTTGTGTTCCTTGAATCTGCCAAGTTTCTTCCCAGGTTAGGGCCTTGGCATTTATTGTTCCTCCAGCTGGAAATGCTCTGCTCCCACAAGTTAATAATAATAATATCTCAAATTTATCTAGACCTAATATACTCCAAGCCTTAGTCCAAGAGTGTTCCATATGTTAATTAATTCGGGTTAGTCTGGGTCTTTCAAGAACTAGATGCCAAGATAGGATTTAAAATGTAAGAAACTTATTGCAGGGAATATCTGTAAGAAAAAATGGGGGAAGAGAGGGTGTTACTCTGAGAGCCTTCAGACTATGTTGCCATGTTCCCAGGTGAAAGAAGGGAAGAAGGGAGGAAGGGAAGAATAGATGCATCTTAAATTACCACACAATTCCTTAAAACGTTCACCAAGGCTCCTCAAGCCAAAGTCGCCTTTTAGGGAAGTCCAATGTCTCCCAGGAATGGGTCTGCCTTAGTACCCCTCCCACGCCCAGTCACTGGCTGGGAGCAGCCCCTTGGGAAGTGTCTCAATACAACCACAATAAGTGGCTCAGATCGCTGTAGTGGGGGCTGTCAATCAATGGCACCCCTGCAGTCAGAGCTCTGACAGGCATGTTCTCTTGGGCACCATATCCTTCAATCTTCCCAACAACCCAATAAAGATTTATTATATTAGCCCAATTTATAAATCAGGGATTGAGGCACAGAAAGTCACTCATTTAGCAGGTAGCAGAGTCAGGATCCGGCTCCAAGTGGTCTCGCTCTAGATTCCTCATTTCTAACCAGCACTCCATTCAAGTCACGCCCTGTGTCATCTCCTCAGTAATAGACGATCCTAGAAAAGTAGGCATTGCCCTCCCCTAAATCATGCTATATTTTATCTTCCTAGCTCTCTTCAGTACCTAAACTTATTTATTTCAAATGTTAAACTATCAGTCTTCCCTCAACTAGGATGGAGGATTTACTGGTAGATTGGGCTTAGTTGAGGGAAGTGGGGGGTAAGGGAAAGGAAGGAGTCAGATGTCTAACTCTAGCAACTGAGTGGATAAAATGAACTATCTTAATTCAACAGCCAAAACCAAACATCATGAAAAATTGTGAGCACACTCCTATTAAAATCAATAACAAGCTTAAAACCCACTCTCATCTCTATTATTACAGATCCTTCTAGAGATTCCAGTGCAATAAAGCCAAAAACTTTAACAGATATATCTATTCGAAAGGAGGAGAAAAAGGATCAAAATTTGCTGGTGATTTTATTATCTATCTAGTAAAATCCAAAACACTTAACAAAAAGAAAAAGAAAACTAAAAAATATACAAGAATTTAGAGTTTTCCTAAAAAACAACAATAACCATTTAGAAGTACAATGAAGATTGCAGTCATAATATTACATATATATACACACTATATATATACACCATAATACTATAATATATATACACATAATACTATACTACATATATAATAACTGGTAATAAAATAATCAAAAAATTTAAAACATCCATGAAAACAATGACCAAATTTTGCTAAAGAATTTAAAATGTTATACACAGAGAGGTCATGTTCATTGCAAATAGATACACTTGATACTCTAAAGGTGTAAACTCTTTCCAAATCAGTTCACAGTTTTACCACAATTGTAATATAAACACCAGCAGAAATTGTTTCACAACTTAATACTTGAATTATAAAGTTATTTGAAAGACTGAATAAGTCAAAATAGTTAAGAAATTGATTTTAAAGGAAGGCACTAAGGATGGAGTTGTCCTACCAGATGTTAAAATGTAGTATAAAGCAACAACAATTCAACATCAGCAGCATAGTTTTGTAATGAGAACTGACAGTCAAATTAATGAATCATGCAAGATAATACAAAACTCCAGCATCCATAAAATTAGTATACATAAAATTTAACATATGTAAATATTTTTATATGAAAACATGGCCACACAATTAGTAGAGGAAATCAACAAATAGCATTCGTTCAAAAGAGTAAAGGCAGATGGTTCTCTCAAGGTTCACACCCAGAAAGATCCAAGTTAAAGGTAACATCATAAAATAACTAAAAGTAAAAATATTATCTCATATTTATCTCATTAAAGAGAGATAAATGTATACAACACAATATTATAAAGTATAATCATCTTTTCGAAAAAATTTAACTTTAGAAAACATGATTTAAGTGAGCAAAATAAAATTACAAAACAATACAAAGAAAATTCTTTATTAAAGTCATCATTATCTGAGTTTTCACAATTACAGAAGAAAGGATAATTCATTTAAATATTAAATACTTCTTCATTAATTGCCCACATACATAGAAATACTCCTTTCTACTTAACACTATGCCTGACCATTCTGAAGATATATGTTTTGGTCAAATATAGCTATTAATCGAATGTATATATTGGCTGGGAAAATTAATCATTAGAAAAATTGATGAGGTTCTCAAATATTTTTACATAAATGATAATACAGGCATACTTTGAAGATATTGCAGGTTCACTTCCAGACCACCACCAATAAAGCAAATGTCACAATAAAGTGAGTCACATTAACTTTTTGGTTTCCTAGTACAAATAAGATTTGTGTTAACACTATACTGTAGTCTATTAAATATGCAATAATTGCATTATGTCTTTAAAAAGTAAATACTTTAATTTGAAATATTGGTTTAAGAAAAAAAAAAACTCTAGTGATCATCTAGGGCTTTGGCCAGTTGTAATCTTTTTGCTGGTGGAGCGTCATGCCTCAATGTTGATGGCTGTTTGACTGATCAGGGTAGTGGCTGCTGAAGTCTGAGGTGGCTGTGGCAGTCTCTTAAAATAAGACAACAATGAAGTTTGCTACATCAACTGACTCTTTTGCAAAAGATTTCTCTGTACCATGTAATGCTGTTTAATAGTATTTTACTTAAAGTAAAACTTCTTTCAAAATTGGAGTCAATCCTTTCAAACCTTGCTGCTGCTTTATCAACTAAGTTTACAGAATATTCTAAATCCATTTTTGTTATTTCAACAATGTTCACAGCATCTTCACCATGAGTAGTTTCCATCTCAAGAAACTACTTTCTTTGCTTATCTATAAAAAGCAACTCCTCATTCATTCAATTTTTATCATGAGATTGCAGCAATTCAATCACATCGTTTGGCTCCATTTCTAATTCTATTTCTCTTGCTATTTCTACCACATCTGCAGTTACTTCCTCCACTGAAGCCTTGAACCCATAAAAGTCATCCATGAAGGTTGGAATAAAATTCTCCCCTAAAGTCCTATTACTGTTGATATTTTGAACTCCAGCCACGAATCGTGAATGTTCTTCTTGGCATCTACAATGGTGAATCCTTTCCAGAAAGTCTTCAATTTACTTTGCCCAGATCAATCAGATGAATAACTATTTATGGCAGCTATAGCCTTACAAAATGTATTTCTTAAATAATAAAATTTGAAAGTCAAAATTACTAACTGATCCATGGACTGAAGAATGGATATAGTGTTAGCAATCATGAAAAAGATCGATCTCCTCGTACATCTTCATCAGAGCTCTTGGGTGACCAGGTGCATTGCCAATGAGCCGTAATATCTTAAAGGAATCTTTTTTTCTGAGCCAGTAGGTCTCAACAGTAAGCTTCAAATATTCAGTAAACTTTGCTGTAAACAGATGTGCTGTCATCAGGCTGTGTTGTTCCATTTCTGGAGCACAGGCAGAGTAGATTTAGCATAATTCTTAAGGACCCTAACATTTTCAGAATAGCAAATGAACATTGGCTTCAACTTAAAGTCACCAGCTTTGTCAGCCCCTAACAAGACAGTAACCCTGTCCTTCGAAGCTTTGAAGCAGGTATTGACTTCTCCTCTCAATCTATGAAAGTCCTAGATGGCATCTTTCTCCAGTAGAAGGCTGCTTCATTTGCATTGAAAATCTGTTGTTTAGGGTAGCCACCTTTACCAATGATCTTATATAGACCTTCTGAGTAACTTGCTGCAACTTCTACATCAGCACTTGCTGCTTCACCTTGCACTTTTATGTTATGGAGATGGCATCTTCTCTTAAACCTCATAAACCAATCTGTGCTAGCTTTCAACTTTTCTTCTGCAGCTTCTTTACCTCTTAGCCTTCATAGGGTTGAAGAGAGAATAGGGTCTTCTCTGGATTAGGCTTTGGCTTGAGGGAATGTTGTGGCTGGTTTGATCTTCAATTCAGACCACTCAAACTTTTTTTATATCAGCAATAAGGCTGTTTCACTTTGTTATAATTTGTGTGTTCACTAGAGTAGCACTTTTAATATCCTTCAAGAACTTTTCCTTTGCATTCACAACTTGGTTAACTGTTTGACACAACAGGCCTAGTTTTTGGCCTATCTAGGCTTTTGACACATCTTCCTCATCAAGTTTAATCATTTCTATAATAGCTTTTGATTTAAAAAGAGAGACGTGTGACTCTTCACTTGAACACTTAGAGGCCATTGTAGGGTTATTAACTGGCCTAATTGCAATATGGTTGTGTCTCAGGGAATACGGAGGTCCAAGGAGAGGGAAAGAGATGAGAGACTAGCCAGTTGGTAGTGCAGTCAAAACACCCACACCTATGGAATAAGTTCAGAGTCAGGTGGGCAGGGTTCACAGTGCCCCAAAAGAATTACAATAGTAACATCAAAGAACACTAATCACACATCACAATAGCAGATATCATAATAATGAAACATTACAATATTTCTAGAACTACCAAAATGTGACACAAAGATGCAAAGTGTGCATGTGCTATTGTAAAAATGGTGGCAATAGACTTGTTCAACACAGGGCTGTCACAAACCTTCAGTGTGTAAAAAAGCAGTATCTATAAGTGGCAATAGAGGTGCAATAACATGAAGTATGCCTGTATTTAAGAAGTAAAAAATGTTATGACAACTGACAGTTTTGTCAGAAACACTAAGCTAAAGCAACGAATTGATTTCTTGTTTCACTAAGAATTAGCTCGTAGGTGGAATTAACATGAATTTTGAAATGTTTATAAGGTTTTTTTCATTTTCATTTTATTTTTCAACATGAAGTCCCAATCAAACTTTTTTCCACCGTGGTTGGCAGAATTCTAAGACAGACCCAAGAACCCTGCCCCCTATTGTTACATCCCAGTACAATTCCCTCCCCATGACTGTGACAGGGATTTGTGAATATGATGGGACAGTTCTCCCACGATTACATTACCTTAAATGGCAGAAGAATCTTGCAGATGAATTAAGGTCCTAATCATTTGACACTGAGTTCATCGAAAGGGAAATTATCCTGGGTGGACCTGACATAATCAGGTGAGCCCCTGAAAGAGGTTGGAGACGTTAGAATTGTGAAAGAGATTCTCTTACTGGCCTTGAAGGAGCAAACTGCCATATTAGAAAAAGGGTCATGCAGCAAACAGCAGGTAGTTTCCAGATGCCGAGAGTGGCCCCCAGCTGACAGCCAGCAACAAAGCAAGCACTTATAACCTCAAAGAACTAAATTTTGCCAATAGACAACGAGCAGAAAAGAGGACCTCAAGCTCCATATGAGATCACAGCTCCATCTGACACCTCCAAACCCCGGTGAGACTTTGAACAGAGGATCCAACATAAACATGTCCAGATGCTAGATCCGCAGAAACTGTGAAATAATACATACGTTGTTTTAAGCCACTACATTTGTGATCATTTGTTACACAGCAATAGAAAGCTAATAGCCCTACTATTGACTATGACATTTTCAGTTAGAATATACATTCATATTAGGTGGTGCTTTTCTGTTACCAGTTACCATGGATAATAATAAGGGCCTTATATACTTGAGTGATTATTTGATAATTGTCTGTCTCTTGATGAGATTTCAAGCTCCACAGCCAGTAGAAACTACATCTGTTTTGCTCACCATTATAGCCTCGGGGGGCAGCACATAGTAATTACTCAATATATGTGTTGAATGGATGTTCTCATTATTTGCTTTCATGGCTCTCGTGAGCCCCTGAAAGTTACTGTTACGAGAAAAAAGGGGGTGCAGAGGAAAATTTATTCCATTATCTCTTCAAATAATATATAGCACGTCTAAGAAAACCTAGAGAACACAAGGTACAGAGATTCCTCTGGCGACCTGCAATCAGAAAAATGGCTTGACCCTTGGGAAGGCACGGGACAGCCTTGGCTAAAGTGGCCGATAAGGACCAGCTGCAAAAGGCAGCTTCAGCTGGGAGCCAAAAGCCAGATGTCAAGGACACATCAGCCCTGCCTCAATTCCTTGCCTGCCTCTCTAGACCCTCACATCTGTTCTAAGGTCATGAAGGCTCCACCCTGTGTTCCTCAAAGACAACCTGCCCACTTCCGGCCACAATATCAGTCGGCTCAGCCCAATGATCCGGGCAAAGTACAAGTTGTCGCTAAGTGTCCTTTGTTGTCCATTCGTTGCTCCAATAGGACCGGAGTGTCTTGTCCCCAACCCCCACCACTTCCAGAGGAGGACTTCTCCCCACCTCGTATGCTGCGTCCCAAGACTGGGCTTTTGCCTCAGTTCCCATAAAGCTGTCTTACATGGTCATTTACAGGAGTCCTGTCATGAACTCGAACCCGGTCACCTGTCCATTGATTCTTGTGTCCACCTCCAGTCTGGATTAACAACATTACAGTCCACAACCTGGGCCCCGAGTAGAAACTCTGTCAGTGGCTGCTTCACTCACATCACTCACAGCTGAGCTGCCCGTTAGGCTCTGTGCTTTGCCAGCTCTCAGGCAGGCCTGCACAGCTCCCGACTCCTGCCATTGTTCCATGGACAATGAGTCCACAACTGACTTCTCACTCCTTTCCCTTCCCATCCACCTATTTTTGCCAAGAGGAACCAGAAGACTTGCAAACTCCTTACTTCACCTCATAAGACATCCCATAAAGAAAGGAATATTCTGGCCGGGCGCAGTGGCTCACGCCTGTAATCCCAGCACTTTGGGAGGCCGAGGTGGGTGGATCACGAGGTCAGGAGATCGAGACCATCCTGGCTAACATAGTGAAACCCTGTCTGTACTAAAAAATACAAAAACTTAGACGGGAGTGGTGGCAGGCGCCTGTAGTCCCAGCTACTCGGGAGGCTGAAGCAGGAGAATGGTGTGAACCCGGGAGGCAGAGCTTGCAGTGAGCCAAGATCACGCCACCGCACTCCAGCCTGGGCAACAGAGCGTGACTCTGTCTCAAAAATAATAATAATAATTTTTTAAAATACTAATTTCATGCTTTATTAAATGGCAGGTTTGGTTTTTGTTTTTTGGTTTGTTATTGAGACAGGATCTCACTGTGTTGCCCCAGCTGGACCACAGTGGCTTGAACACAGCTCACCGCAGCCTTGACCTCCCGAGCTCCAGTGAACCTCCCACCTCAGCCTTCCAAGTAGCGGGGACTACAGGCATGTGCCACCATGCCCAGCTGATTTTTTAATATTTTTTGTAGAGATAGGGTTTCAGGTTTCGCCATGTTGCCCAGGCTGGTCTCGAACTCCTGAACTCAATTGATCCGCCCTCCTTCGCCTCCCAAAGTGCTGGAATAATAGGCATGAACCACCGTGCCTAGCCTGTTTTTTTTTTTGTTTTTTTTTTTTTTTTTTTGAGACGGAGTCTTGCTCTGTGCCCCAGGCTGGAGTGCAGTGGCGCTATCTCGGCTCACTGCAAGCTCCGCCCCCCGGGTTCACGCTATTCTCCTGCCTCAGCCTCCCGAGTAGCCGGGACTACAGGCGCCGCCACCTCGCCCGGCTGGTTTTTCGTATTTTTTTTTTTTTTTTTAGTAGAGACGGGGTTTCACGGTGTTAGCCAGGATGTTCTCGATCTCCTGACCTTGTGATCCGCCCGCCTCGGCCTCCCAAAGTGCTGGGATTACAGGCTTGAGCCACCGCGCCTGGCCGCCTAGCCTGTTAAATGTAGTTTTAAACACTTTTTTTCTGAAGACATTTAAGCAACAATAGGAATACAAGAAAGTTTAAATAAATCTCTTAGCAAGTTTTTTCCAGACATATGTGATTTTTTTACATAATAAAGTCATTTAGACAAATCGGTTTGTGTCCACATCCCACTCATACAGTGTGAAATATGTAGTTTTATGGTAATTAGCCATTTTTGATACTGTTAATATTTAATGAATTCAACCTAAGGCATCTTTAGTTAATCTAAATATAAAATCATTACCCCTTCATTAACTATGATATATAAATCTCCTTATAAAATATGTATCTAAAAGTTATATGTAAGTTTTTCCTTCTATGGTCAATTAACCACCAGTTATCTATGAATTTTCTTTAATGAAACTTCCCACAATTTAAAAACAAATTTTAGTGGTTTTAAGTATAAAAATACCTTGTATAGACATAATTTCAAAATGTTAATATATTTTTTCTCCTTTCAGTAACCAAGACATTATACAAGCAACTAGTTTCACCCATGCCTACAGAATTTTTAAAGAGGCACACACACAATGATTGTCAATCTTACTACACGCTAGACTTACCTGGGGAGATTTTAAAAGACACAAAGTCTAGGCCCACCACCAGAAATCCTGATTCAAGTGTTCTGGGGTGAAACCCAAGCATTAGCAGTTCTGAAAACTCCTCGGGTGATTCTAATGTACAACCAGGCTGGAGACTGCTGCCATAGTGTGGTCACAGGCATCAAGTTGAAGATTAGGGGTGAGACAGTTGAGGAAGAACACAGCAGCTGGAAAAAAAGACTTCTTACAGCCAGGCTTAAGAAGGACCATGGGCCAGGCACAGTGGCTCATGCCTGTAATCCCAGCACTTTGGGAGGCCAAGGCGGGCGGATCACGGGGTCAGGGGATGGAGACTATCCTTGCTAACTCAGTGACACCCCATCTCTACTAAAAATACAAAAACTTACCTGGGCATGGTGGCAGGCACCTGTAGTCCCAGCTACTCGGGAAGCTGAGGCAGGAGAGTGGCTTGAACCCGGGAGGTGGAGGATGCAGTGAGCCGAGATGGAGCCACTGCACTCCAGCCTGGGCAACAGAGCAAGACTCCATCTTAAAAAGAAAAAAAAAAGAAGGACCATGGACTAGGCTCCAGCTAGTGCTCCAGCTTCTGCACAAGTAAACCCTGGGCTCTTCTGCTGGCTTGGACACATCCATAGCGGGGAGACTAGAGACTAGGGACATTTTCTAGAACTAGTGTCATCCTGTTGTCTCCAGATGTATGCAGATGAGGCACCAGGCCCCAGCTGCACAAATTGGGGTGCTGGTTCAGAGATGGCATTGTAGGTTCTCAAATGGCTTGTCGCACCTGTTATGTTATGTCCCACCTGCATTTACAAGAGGAGGTAGAATTTGTTCTGCAGAAGCATTTTCTTAACTTGTTTACACAGAGATATCCTACCTGGATCTCTCTGTCTCACACACACACACACACTCACATCAACCTACTTGGTAGAATTTTTTCAGTTACTTTTCTAACCAGAGATACATACTAGAAATTGCTATATTTGAATATGAGAAAACGTATTTATGGAAATACTCCCAGTGTATCTCAGGCTCTTTTTAGCACCTCCCTTAGTACAGCCCTCTTAACTGCTCCCCTTCAAGAAGTCAGGGTTTTCATACTCTCACTATATCTCTTTTCTCTAAACCTGTTCTTAAGGGGTGACTTGATGAGAGTAATTTACCCACTAACGTGTACTGAGTTTGCTGTGTTGCCTCTTAAGACTTCAACTCTGGCCAGGCATGGTGGTGCACACCTGTAATCCCAGCTACTCTGTAGGCTGAGGCACGAGAATCGCTTGAACCCAGGAGGCGGGGGTTCCAGTGAGCCCAGTCCATGCCACTGCACTCCAGCCTGAGCAACAGAGTGAGACTCTGTCTCAAAAAAAAGTCTTCAACTCTAATTATGGATCTAAGGACTTTGTCCCCCTTTTAAAAGGACTCTATGCAAGCAGAGAATCCTTTTGGATGGATAGTGCTTCCTGACATGATTGCATCAACACCCATTAAAGAGCTGTTGACTCCTTCACATCAGGCTGGGTCTACTCACAAGCTAACTATTCACTAAACCCATACCATTAATTGGAAAGATTAAAAGAGGGAAAACATTAACATTTAATCTAGTTTGGTTGCCTCCATCTAGACAAGTGAACAAGACTGTGGATGTTCTTGTGCCTTGCTTCATTCCACAGCTCCCGGAAACATCTTTCCTAAGTTGCCCAATTAAAAGTACTTTACACAATGTAGGAAATGAAACAATGTGATGAAAGGTCCAAGAGATGATCACATTTCACTTTCAAATATTTTCATCCTACAAACATTAGACTAAAGAAAACCATTTTAATTAGAAAAACACGTGGAAAAACTCATAACAAGCACGATGTAACAAGGTTTGCAGAGAGATTTTCTCCAGGCATGGAGCTTCAATGTCAATAAATCAAGACAAAGAGAACTTCTGGGATGTATTGCTACTAGTTTCTTACCAAAAGTGGGGGAGGGGAGCATTTAAAAGGGAAATTCCACTCATTTTTACTAGAACAACTTGGGCCAAACATGATCATATTTACCTGTTTGTTTTCCTTTAAATATTAGCTTATTTGAACAAGTAAAGCTTTTTCCTAAATGCCATGTCAGCCTTGCTTTTTCTTCTTTGCCTAATGAATAATTTCCCCTCTCTACTCCCTCTATCCTTAGGAGTAGCTAGTATTCCGGTACATGGTAGCCATATATCATGTACACATTCATACATTATCCAGAAGTAAATGCTTTTCTAAGTGCTTTGTTGTGAGTCACCAAGGATACCATGGTTAATATGTGTCTCCATCATTAACCTTTGACTTACAACTTACAAAACTGCTATCATGAAAGAGAATTATTATTTTTTTTAGAGACAGGGTATCATTATGTCGCCCAGGCTGGTCTCAAATTCCTGGCCTCCCACCTCCACCTCCCAAAGTGTTGAGATTAACAGGCATAAGCAACCATGCCAACCAAGAAGATAATACTTTTTAAACTCTTATATGTACTTTGATTAATACAGATTCAAAAGAAATCTGCAGACTGAATTCATCTGCCAATTCAGAAGAAATTCTCATCCAAAACTATGTATGTGTTAGAATATATATGTGTGTATATATGTATATATATATAATATTCACACACACACATTTTCACTTTTTCTAATTTCTCCCATCAATTAATATTTATAAGCATATTAATTTGAAAGTCAATCTGAGACGAGATACAATTTCTAGATAAGACAACACAGATGGTGGCATGCATTCTTGCAGACTATTTTTATATTGACTCTCTTACAGACAATCTGTTTTATCAGTTTTCCAATGGGTCCACAGTATGAAGAACTCCAAAAAAGAAAATTCCAAGATTCTAAAAACACTTGGCTGTAAACAGACTTAGTGGGCATAGCTTCTCCCTTTGCCAAGTCTCTAGGATGAAAAAAAAAAAAAAAAACACTAAGTATATAGCCAAACATTTCCTTCCCCCATCCTGTTGAAGAAACTTATTACTGTATTGCTAGATGCTGGTGAAGTCACTACCAAACTGACTCTGACTCTGACAAAGCAGATACATGAGCTTTAGGCTGTAAGGATACCAGAAATTTGCTGCAGGGTAATTAAAATGTGTTAGGCATAAGAGCCGTGTAATCAAGGAATGAGTTAACAAACAAGATGACACAAAACAAGCAATATCATACGGTCAGGGTTCAGGAACAATCTGGCTGCATATTGTTATCTGGAAATGATCACAAGTAGATAAGACACAGAGCCTGTTTGTAACAGTGCATGTAGTGAATGAATATGTAATCACTGGGGTAACATCAAGAGGACAGCCAGCTTCATCTCTAACCATTAATGATCGGTAATAAAAGTGGCAGTGTTTGTTCAGTGGGGGGAAGCTGTTTCCTATTGAGGACAACACAGCACATTTAGTCAAAAGCCATTCATCTATGCAGGCATGTTGCCAAGCTTGCCTAATTCAAAATAAATGAGTCTGGGGCTGAGCTGTGCTTTTAGTGGTTAAAGATGGCCTGTGTCAACACGTCAAGGCTTTGAATTTTGAACTAAGGTAACACAAAGGCAAAGAAAATGAGTGATATACAAATATGAACACATTACTAAAGATCTGGGTTATTTTCATTAACCAGAAATAATGCCAGCACGCAGGATCACGTATTAACAGTTTTAATGTCACTATTTTCTAGACAAGAAGATAGAGCTCTGTTAAATAGCTAAATAATTAAAGAAGTTATTAAGAAGCCATTTCAGCATTTAAATAAGTAACTCAATTAGTAGGCAGACTGGGCTCAGTGTCATCATGATATGCACAGGAAACTGAAATGAATGTTATTGGTTTGGGAAACTGTTCAGACTAAATATTAACTCTTACGGCTCCTTGAATTTCAACAAACATCTGTAGAAGTGCTTATGGTAACATAATACTGTACAACAGTGTAAAGAAAACGTCAAATTTTTACAAAAGGTTTAGAAGGGAGTCTTTCCACATAAATCAGTATCTTATTTCATTTATGTAACTCAGTCTAACTATAATCACATTTGGAGGAAATATTTTTTAGGTCAAGAAAATTGTCATACAGAGTCTAAAATTTCTAAAATTAGTGGCGATCTTATGGCACTTGAACTGGATGATCTCAAACATCCCACCCCAGCTTTCATGATTTAAAATAATATTTCAATGTACTCAAATATTGACCTATCCCATTGAACAAATGCTTTCACGCATAAAATAAAATCATTTAACACATCTTTATGGAACTCTTAGTAAGAACTGGGTGCTAACTATGTTCACTGCTAGGGAAAACATACCAGTTCAACACAATGCAATCCAAAGGGACGCGGGGTTTTAATTTTAAAGAGTGTGTGAATGTGTGTGTTGTATGACCTAAAATTCTTACTTATTTACATTCTGTAATACACTGAAATAAGATCTCAAATGAGAGAATCTATTTATTGTCTTAATAAAATGCACTACAATGGCACCCTACTCTGTCGGTTCTCACAAAATAGGAACATAATTTAAAAGCACTCCTCATTATGTTCAAAATGTGTCTTAGCATTTAATAAGATTTTGTTTTCTAATTTTGAAAATCTAGTCAATGTAGCTTTCAAGTACAAAATTACACGTCTGTGATGTTCCATATCCCGTGGTTCAAGAAAGCACACTAAGATGTTTGTATTGCTGAAAAAAGTATCAAATCAATACAGAAGACAAAGAACTGTACCATAAAATATATTTTTTCAAATAAAATCAGATATAAAAAATAAATTCTCCATTCCTCCTATAGTTAGGAATATAAAAATATATTTTTTTATTTTGTTTTAGCCCTTACGTTTGCCCACATTTACAAATCCAAGTTATGATTTAGTCTGAGTCCTGGGCAAAGACTTAAAACAGCTCTTTTGTTAATGGAATCTGTTGAACCATCTCTATTAATTAAGCCTCCAAACCCCAGTTTGTTTTTACCTGACTGGGCTTCAAAGGGGTGAAGGCAACAGGAAAGTCTGCATACTACAGCATAACGGAATGACAGCTCAGTTGACAGCACATTGTTCTCAACTAGAAAGAGGCACAGTGTGAATTTACCTGTGCAGCAAAGCATGTGTCTACCACCATACAGTGAAGTATCCCGCAAAAGTAGATTTCCCAGATGATGCTAAAACTTTATTTAATCCTTTCTCTGTGTTTCAGTCTAGTCCTTAAAAACTGTTAGATCGTAAAATAACATGTGAAATAATATGATATTCTCAAAGGACAATGCCTTTAATTTATGTATCTAATACTTTTAAAGTATTTTTTTCTAATTCTGACATTGTCATATGATAAAAAACTGAAATGCCAGAGCTGAGCAAAAATCATGCTTCTCTTAGATCAGGAAACATTTATTAAGAATATCATGCTATTTAATAGATATATTGAAATATAAAAGTACAATTTTTTAGCTCCAAGAATCAGGCCTGAGTTGGAATATATTGTGTTCATATTTGTTTCAATTTATTTAAAGTGGTGGCCTGTTTACTTAATAAATTCAACTCTCAGTACTCCAACTCAAAGGAATATTTTTAAGTAAATATTTGCCCCTTGCTCTGTGAATCTCATCCTCAAGCTATAATTGAGTACTTCTGTCTTCTTGAATTTTTTTCTGCTCATTAAATAAACTATCATTGAACCAATGTCAATTGTTAAAAGGTTTTAGACTAGATTTGCATTTGGGTTCTAATATGATAGACCTCTTTATTGCTCTTTTCTAGAATCAGGGGAGAACCAGTTTGTGAGTTACAAACTTATGGGACTTTTCCATTGTGAACGTTCCATTGTCTTAATCCTATCCCTAAATTTATCCAAACCTCTCTTTTTTTTCTGCAAAGACAGATGCTGATCAAGTTATAATCTAAATATAAAATAGATACATCAATATCTTTTTAAATCTCAAGACAGTGAAAATAAAAACGTGCTGATTAATAATGTGGAGCAAGGCATTTTTATGTCAAGTACTATGTAAATAAAAGTACAACACACTGGAAAAAAACGTATGTATCTAGTTTTATAGGCTTCTATCTCTTCCCTTGCTGTTAAGCTAGCTACCATCTCTCTTTAATTCTTTATTCTACTGGTTCTATCAGTTTCTGAAATGCTTGTTAGTGCTTTGTCTAATGTAGAAGCAGACTCTAAGTGGAAGCATGGGGACTCTGTAGAGTCAAATACATAGACACATGAACTTTGTATCAACTATTTTTTCATTTACAGATTTTTCCCCTATTCTTTCTGAGAACTGTAACCATATTTCAGAATTGAGGTGGTTAAAATCTTGTTACTAGCTACTGTATTGCTACTGTATTTATACATCGGTTCCTTTAATCAATTTCTACCTTTCAAATCCCTTCTCAAGTTTTGGGCCTTTTCATTCTTGACAAGTATGAGCTTTTTAAAAACAACCGATCCACACTGTATGACTACAAATTATTGGAAGATTTCACAGTCATATTTTTAGAGAAGTAGAAGAATATTGTGAACACAAGTGACTATTTACTACATTTACAGTTTTTCTAACTTGAGAGAAAGTGCTCATAAAAATTATTGGCCAATGTTAGAGAAATACAGATACTTCCATTACTTCCTGTTTTTAGATTATTGACAATAAAAAATAGGTTATTCTTTTCACTTTTTTTTTTTTTTTTTTTGAGATAGACTATCGCTGTGTTTTCCAGGCTAGCATACAATGGTGCAAACTTGGTTCACTGCAACCTCCACCTCCAGGATTCAAGCAATTCTCATGTTTCAGCCTCCTGAGTAGGTGGGATTACAGGCGTGTGCCACCAAGCCCAGCTAATTTTGCATATTTTTAGTTGAGATGGGATTTTGCTATGTTGGCCAGGCTAGTCTTGAACTCCTGACCTCAGGTGATCTGCCTGCCTCAGCCTCCCAAACTGCTGGGATTTCAGGCGTGAGCCACTGCACCAGGCCTGATTCACTTTAAATCAAAGGAATTTGAAGTCTCAGCATACTATAAGAACTGCTAGAAAGTAATATAAGGTGCTAATATTGCATTTTTATGAGCATTTATGTTTATGCTTAGAATTATAGGTAGAAATGAAGTCAGTCAAATCAAACATCAACCCCTCTATTAAATCAAGTGCAAACATATTTTGCCCTATATGACAATTATTACACTAAAAAGCAGTAAATTATGTGTCCATCACATAGTCTTTTCCAATATATTTAATTTTAGAGATCCTTCAATTCCATTTCCAGTGGAAAATTGTCTTCTAACATTTCATTTCTAGACTTTTCTGCTAAGAGGCTAAGTCAAGCAGATAATGGTCTGTGAAATACAGAAATGCACAAGAAGGGTCATCACTAACCTACAACATCTTTTTTCAGAGTAAATTATTGTGCACGTCACTGTTTCATAAAGTCTGATTCCAGAAGTACTTCAGAATAACAGGACAGGAATCAAAATTAACACCACAGAAATAAAGATGTTCTATTTTGATATTTATTCTTTCTTTAAATTGGCAGTCTCTGTTATCACTTTGTACTATTACGAGTATTTTAAAACTTAACTCTAATAAACCAATTTTATCTTCAAATTCAGGCAACTTCTCATTATCGCCCAAGTACAGTCAGAAACTTGCCTAAAAACAATCAAAATCATATTAATATAAAAGTATCAGTTTCAGACCAAAAAATAAAAGCCAATAAGTAAATAGTATACAGATGATTGTTTTATCTGGATAAAAGGTATGAGACATGAACTATTACATACTAAGTAACATAGCATTAAAACATATCAAACAAAGCCTAATACAAATATAAGAAGAAATCAGCAGAATTGTAAATATAGTGGAAGATATATTCCTATCAGTTCATAGCATTATGATAAATGTATATAAGAGAACAAGTACTAAGGTCTTAAACACATGCACATTACATTTCCTGCAAACAAAGAGTATAGTGTCCTTTCAACTGTCTCTAGAATGTTTATGAAAAGCAAGTCATAATTTTGAAACTTTAGAAAACTTATATTTTAACTTTGGTGGCAACTTTAGAGAAAAACTCAATAAATTTTTTAATAAGTAATATATATAGGCCACACACTCTGACAATAATTCAATAAAATTAGAAATTAGTAATAAAATTTTAAATAAAAGGCTCTAATTACTTTTTTTAAAGCAAAACTAATATCTGATATAATAAACATTTAATCCAAAAGGAAATATAACAAACCTAAGAACACTAAATATATTCAACCAACATTTATTAGATCCCTACTGTATGCCAAGCACCATTCTTTGAGGTCACAAAGAATGAGAAATTTTCATGGGAATTAAAGTCTAATAAGTAGAGAGAAGCATAAAACAAGCAAACAAATAAGCAAAATAAAGTGTGTCACATATGCTCTGATAAAATGCATACAAAATATAATGAATATCCAAGGCAATGAGTTTGTAGGGCAGAGTATTGAGAAAGAGAGAAGTGCACAGAAATACAGCCCCGGAGATTTTCAGGGGATGCTCTGGAAAGGAAGTTCGTCTCCTAGTCTTCAGCTAAGTACTGATCATACATATGAGGAAACTATCTGAGATTGGGAAAAAGAATCACCTGAAAGGCTAAGAAGAGACAGTACCTAGAGCTCACAGATAACCAGGAATTATTTCTGTTTCCACAGGGTAAAATAGAAAACCTAATTATTTACAAAACATTGGGAAGAATACTCAGAAAGACTTTGTCTCAAATAGTGGAGAGGAAATTAGACCAAACTACACAGTGCTCTGATCTCACCTAACCAAACTTTAGATTCAGAATGTGTTACTGCCTCCAAGCAACTTAACCGCATCCCAAAACAAACTGCAAGAATGTTTATAGGAATACGGAAACACCCAGCATTCAGAAAGGTAAAACTGACTATGCCCATTCAACCAAAAACTATGAGGAATGAAAAAAAAAGAAGGAAAATACAGCGCATAGCCATACAACCCATAATACAGACCATAATTTTAAAAAATTAGCCAAAACCAACCAGGAAATTGCACAGATGATAGCATTAGTAAACGAGGACATTAAAACAGTGTTATTACATTCAAAAAGCTGGAAAAAGAACAAACATGTTAAGTAGACATAAAAGATGTTTAAAGGACCCAAATCAAGCTTCTGAAAATAAAAACTAAAGTGTCTGAGATGAAAAAAAATATTTTGGATGAGATAATAGCAGAACAAGCATGGCAAAAGAAAATATTGGTGAACTTGAAAACATAGTAATATACACTTCAAGTGGCCTCATATTCTTGTAATTGGAGTCCCTGAAAGAAGTGTACAGAAAAAATTTTTAAAAAGACTGAAATGTTTCCAAATTTGATAAAAGCTATAAAAGTTTAAAACACCCCAAGTACAGAAGAAAAGAAGAAAAACGCACCAAAGCACATCATAATCAAATTACCAAAAACCAGGATAAAGAGAAAAATCTTAAAAGCAGGCAGAGAAAACAATTTATAACGTACAGAGATGCATTATATCCCAATAAAGATTAGAGCAGATTTCTCATCAGAAACCATGGAAGCCAGAAGATACTGGAGCAATACTGATGATGACATATTGTGGGATTTGTAACAAACATAGAGGTTAAATACATGACAACAAAACACAAAGGCCAGGAATGGACAAATGGAAGTATATTATTGAAGGATGTTTGTATATAAATGTGAAATAGTATAATATCACTTGAAGGTTGACTATGTTAAGTTAAACATGTATACTATAAACCCCAAAGCAACCATTAAAATAACACAGCAAAGTTTTCTAGTTAATAATCCAACAAATAATTTTAAAAATAATTAACTTAAAGGAGGAAAAAAAAAAAAAGAGGAAAGAGGGAACTAATAACAAATGGAAAATACAGAGAGAGGCTGTAGGATAAGTCTCTTTGGGAAGCCGAGGCAGGCAGATCACGAGGTCAGGAGATCGAGACCACGGTGAAACCCCGTCTCTACTGAAAATACAAAAAATTAGCCGGGTGTGGTGGCGGGCACCTGTAGTCCCAGCTACTCAGGAGACTGAGGCAGGAGAATGGTGTGAACCCGGGAGGCAGAGCTTGCAGTGAGCTGAGATCGCGCCACTGCACTCCAGCCTGGGCGACAGAGCGAGACTCCGTCTTAAACATAATAATAATCATCATCATCATCATCCATACATACCAATAAATTTAAAAGTATTCAACTGACACAAAATGTTTTCTCTGATCACAATGGAATCAAATTAGAAGTCAGTAACAGAAATATTTCTGGAAAATTCCCCAACTATGTAGGAATTAAACAAGAATAGGAAAAAAATAGACTAAAGATGAATGAAACATAAAAATAAAAAAAGTATTTTGAAATACATGAAATTGAGAACAAAACATATCAAAATTTGTGGAATTCAAGTAAAGCAGTACCTAAAAGGAAATTCATAGAATTAAATGCCTTAAATTAGAAAAATAAAGGTATCAAGACAGTTACCTGAGCTTAAGAAGCTAGACAAAAAGAGAAAGTTAAAAGCAAAATACGAAGAAAGGAAATAAGGATATTCAAAGTTTAAATTAATGAAATAGAACACAAAAAATAATGGATAAAAAGACAAAACCACATTGATAAACCTTTAGCCCAACTGATCAGGAAAAAAAGAGAAGAGCCAAAATACCAATATTAAGCATGAGAGAGGTGACATTACTACAATCCACAGATAAGGAATTAAGAAAATATTATCTACACCTTTATACCTATAAATTCAACAGCTGAGATAGAACATACGAATTCCTCAAAAGACGCAAACTGCCTAATACCTCATAAAAAGAAATAGATAGTTAAGTTGAATAGCCCTGTATCTATTAAAGCAACTAAATTTTTAATTAAAAACCCCCTCACAAAGACAACTCCAGGCCCAGGTGACTTCACTAATGAATTCTTATGAGCATTTTAAAAAGAAACGTATCTATTCTACCCAAACTCTTCCAGAAAATTGAAGGCCAGGAAGTACTTCCCAGCCCGTTCTGTAAAACCAGCATTATCCTGCTAGAAGAACGAAAGACATTACAAGAAAACAAAATTATCTATCAGTATTCCTCTCAGACATACATGTAAATACTCTTAAAATTGAGCAAACTGAATCCAATGATATATAAAAAAGATAATACACCATGACCCCAGCGAGGATTGTCTCCAGAATGCAAAATTGGTTTAACCTCTTTAAATCAATCAAAATAATTCCCTGCATTAGTAAACTGTGAGGAATAAATATTTGTGCCCAACCTCCCCCCCAACCATATTCAAACCTCAAAGTTTGCCTGAGGACAGTGTTACAAAGTGATTATCCATTTTTGTGAAATTTGAATATTTGAAATTTACTCTAAGAATATTTCATACAAAAAAAGAAATAAGAAATAATAAAAATAATAATATTGCATATAAACCAACAGCCACAATCTCCCATATGATTTAACTTGGGTTTCTGTTCAAACTACACCTTATCCAACTAACTAGGTCACAGCAACCTACCTAATTATTCCCTCAGATTGAATTCGAATTACCTTGCCTTAAATTGACATGACTCTATAATTACGCCTGAAGAACAGAGAAATTAACAAAGACTATTTTCATATCTCAATAATCAAGAATCAGTCCAACTCTGATGGTACATGCAATGGTTTCTGAAAATAAATAAGAATTTCTAAAAATTTTTTGCCAATATAACTTCAAGTTTCCCCAAATTATACTAAAAGCACCAAAGAACCCACTTTCTTTGGATATTAATTTGACAAAAGCAAATAGATAGTCCATAGTGAAAGCATAACTTAAGAAATATATCTGAATACTTGTACTCCCAAGAATTTTTGTCCTTCTAAGATAATGTAATTAAAGGTGTTCATATTTTTATTGTTTTGAAGCTTAGCCATGGCTCTGATGATCACTGAAATCTGAATGTTCCTGACAAAGAAATCACAATACAATCATTTGCCCAGGTGAAATATGTCACAATCATCTAAATACTAGTAAATAAATGACAAGCAAAGCCAAGAGAATAGAAACTTGTTCCTAAAATCTTGGGTAGTCTTCATTCTTTCTCCCTAATTGACTTAACCAGTATGATGGTTAATACTGAATGTGAACTTGATTGGATTGAAGGATGCAAGGTATTGATCCTGGGTGTGTCTGTGAGGGTGTTGCCAAGGGAGATTAACATTTGAGTCAGTGGGCTTGGAGGGGCAGACCCACCCTTAATATGGATATGCACCATCTAATCAGTTGCCAGCATGGCTAGATTATAAAGCAGGCAGAAAATGTGAAAAGATTAGACTGGTTTAGCATCCCAGCCTACATCTTTCACCCATGCTGGATGCTTCCTGCCTTCGAACATCAAACTCCAAGTTCTTCAGCTTTGGGACTTGGACTGGCTTCCTTGCTCCTCAGCTTGCCAATGGTCTATTGTGAGACCTTGTGATCGTGTGAGTTAATACTCATTAATAAACTCCCTTTATATTCATATCTATCCTATTATCTCTGTCCTTCTAGAAAGCCCTAATATAACCAGTATTGACCAAAAAGGCTCCATACTTCTGATCCCCCAGCTTCTTTGCTGACTGTGGCCTGATTATTCTCAGTAGAAGACTGCAGCCCCAAATCTCATAGAAGTCCACTTCCTCACAAGAGTGGTGGGAGATGGCAGAATGGAAAAGAGCTGATAATGCCATTTCCCAATCATTTCTTTTCTCTTATTCTGCATCACTATCCTAAGACCTCTAGTAAAACATCCTTGGAGAGCTGTTGCAACTTCTAGAAGAGTTTAAGTGACTCTCTGTCCCCACTTCAGGTTAGGCAAGCAGCTTTCTCAATCCTCCAGCAAACTTTTTTGAGAAGCTACTCTTTGCCAGAATATAAAGTGCCTATACTTCAGAAGCTCATATAAGGCTGTAAAGAGAAATGATCAGCATTAGACTAAATTTTATCTTTATATTAAAATTCCTCTTCCCTTTTCTCTCTCACATATGTACATGTTCATTTGTTTCTTTTGGGAGAGAGGGAATAGATAAGGAACTTCATGCTCCCCCTATAAATAGGATTTATTGCTTTCAATGCAAAGGAGCCATTCTAAGGTATTTGTGGGAAGTTGCTATTGGCAGTTTCTGTTGCATACAAATTAGAAGAATGAGAACTTTCTTAAAGTTTCAGCATTTTCATGAATCTAACACAGTAACAACATGGAAAAAATACCAAGTTATACACAAATAAAGATGAAAATTCTTGAATTATGGATTCCTGAGACAGGTGATAATATATATTCACCTGCTATGGCAGATTTATATGAGCTCATAAATTTTCAGAAATTGTGAAAGCCAGCAGTTAAATCTTTGATACCTTGAAATCAGTCAGAGGACATATTTACATGGAACTCAGCAAATGCTACAAATCAGGCTTTTTGTTTTTATTTACCTATTTTTGGTGAGGCGATTGTTAAATACTTACCAGCACACCTGGATGGAGGATGAGACTAGAACAGGCAAGGCCCAATCCTGCCAGGTAATGAGTACAAGAGATCCTTATTTTCAGCCCCGAGTTAACTTCAAGCTACAGTTTTGCAAATTTGTAATATTTACCAAATCTGTTAGTTACCAAAAAGATTGGTAACCTGACATGCTAAATTTCAAAAAAAACTAACTATAACAAAATGACAAAATACATTATATAAGAAGAACTCTAGCAGTTAGGTTGTAAACATGATGCAGGCTTTTACTTCAAATTTCTGAAATCCTCTTCCAAAAGTCATATTCCCTAGAACTATCCAAATCACCAGTCCTCAGTTCTGACTTCCAAATTTAGACAAAGTCTAACTTCTGCAGGTGCTGTTTATTGAGTGTTTTGGCTGCAGATTCATCATCTGTAAATATTTCAAGAGATTCTGAAAGCACAGTATGCTTCAAAACAACCACCTGGACAGAACTGAACCTTTGCAGCGCCTAAAAGCAATTAGGGGATAAATATAAAAGAAACAAAACATTCTCCCTCTTTTTAATTGGAAATCTATATTAAGGATTGGGAATATACTTAGGTAGATTAAGAACATGAAGTGAAATTGAATTGATAAGATTAGGTAGCCCAGTTAAAATTGTGATTCCATGAAATTTTCTGAATCAGTTTTAGGATTCACAATGTTTAAACTGCCAAATTTTGAACATTTACGTTTAACAATTTAATGAAATAATCAGTAACATGAGCTATATCTTTATAGTATTTCCAAAATTAAATGTGGAGCATAGAGATGTTTTGAAAATTAAAATGAAAGCCTGTCTATATTATAAGAAGTCAGTCTTTTTCCCCAAAAAGAGGCAATGCCTTTGTTTGAGGTTAAGATTCAACAAATAAATGGTGGTCAGCTTGACAACAGAAACTCACAATACTAAAAATAAACATGCCTCAAGTTTTCAAATAATGGAGAATACAATCATAATGAAAGACAAATTTACCTTAAATGGCAATGCAACCTGATGCAGAGCAACTAATTTTGTGCCTAGAGATCCTTTCTCTTCTGTTTGCAGTAGAAGCAGAGATTACAATAAACCACATAGTTCAATGTGCTATTATTGGATGAATCTGTTTCATCCAAGGAGCGATCAAAGACTGATTAAATTTTTAACCATAACATCCTAAAGAAAACCATAATTTAAAACTTGAAGAAAGTTTCAATCTTCACTTGGGAATTTCCTCCCTCTATACAGATAAGTGATTGACAAAGCAGTTGTATACATCTACTTAAACACATTACACAAAAATTTACTGTTATAAAAATAATAATTTAGGTGTACAAATCCTTTAAAATACAGTGGTTTTTTCAATTTTATGATGTTAGTATTACTCTATGTCAAGAAGTGCACATATTAAACAGATTAATAGGAATGTCAGCAAGATGATGGAATAGAAGGTCCTGTGCTTGTATCCCCTGTCCCCCTACAATAACAGGAATGTGACAGCCATCTGTAGACAAAGTGCCATTGTGAGAGCCTTGGTTGGAGACTGAGAACCCTGGTAGAGTCCAAGACCTAAGAAGGCTGTCTTCGGAACAGGTTTGCACTCACACGGCAGTGTCACTAACAATAATGCAGGCTACACATGTGAAAAAACAGCCTCATCTCCTTATGGATCGGATACAACTTCATTTGCCTTGGTCCTGCCACTAGAACCATCTGCCAAGGGATCTGAGAGAGGTCACACCCACATGAGTCTCAAATGATAGGCCCAAGAGCCCAGCAGCAGACCATGAAATTGCCTTGTAACTTGGCTCCGGCTCCTCTTAGCTGTGGTCTGCAAGCAGTTGTGCCTTCCTTGGGACCCACGAGTAGTCAGGCTGGTCTGTGACTTGCCAACCTCAGTCCCATGCAGACCCTGAAAGAGCCCTATAACTAATTTCCAGTCCGTCTCAGCTACAGCCTAAAAGCAGGTCTACTCAGCAAGGGACCTTCTAGAGGTCATACCCAGTCATGCCCCAGGAGACAGGCTTGCCAACCTTGGTCCCACAGTAGATCTGAAACGAACTGGTAACTTGGCTCCAGCCCCTCTCAGCTGTAGTCTGAGCGCATTCATGCCCACTCAAGAACCTGATTGAACTCACACTCATCTGAGGTCCAATAAACAGGCTTGCCAACCTTGGTCCCACAACCAATCCTGAAACAGCCCTGCAACTTGGCTCTAGCCTCATTCTGCTTTGGTCCAGTGGCAATCCTGCAATAGCCATGTGACTCAGCTCCAGCCCCACTCAATCAACTGTGATCCTGGAGACAATCGCAACAGCCTAGATGTTTAACAGAAGAAGATCTTTACCTGCCAAAACCGCTCTGCAAAGACTGAAAAATATGTGTGATACTTCAGATACACAGACACCAACATGAGGCTTCATGAATGACAAAGAATCGGGCAAACATACATCACCAAAGGAAACAAACAAAGCTCCAACCCCAAAGAAATTGAGATCTATAAATTGCCTGACAAGCAATTTAAAATAATTATCTTAAAGTAGCTCAATGAGATGCAAGCGAACACATATAATTAAACAATACCAGGAAAACAATGCATGAACAAAATAAAAATTTTAAGAACAAAATAGAAACCATAAATAAGAACCAAACAGAAATCCTAGTGCTGAAGTATACAATAAGAAAACTAAAAAATACAATAAAGAAACTTCAAGAGCAAGCTCAATTTTGCAGAAGAATAGAGAAACCAAAGTCAGATCATTAAAAATTAGTTGATTAGAGAAACGAAACAAAAAAAATAAAAATTAGTAAAGAAATCATAAGGGACAAATTGGGACATCATCAAACAAACAAATATACTAATTATGGGAATTTCAAAAGAAGAGAAACAGAAAATGGAGAAAACTTATTTAAAGAAATAATGGCTTAGAACTTCTGAAATCTCAGGACCGATATGAATATTCTGATTAATGAAACTCAAAAGATCTCAAGTAAGATCAACGCAAAGAAAAATACACCAAAACACATAATTAGATTGTCAAAAGTCAAAGACAAAGTGAGACTCTTGAAGGCAGTAAGAGAAAAGACGCTCATCATATATAAGATAATCACCATAAGGATATCAGGAGACTTCTCAGCACAAATCTTGTGGGCCAGGAAGGAGTGAGATGATATATTCAAAGTTCTGAAAAAGAATAAAAATCCAACCAAGAATACTACCAGCAAAGCTGTTCATCAGAAATGAAAGAGAGATAAAGACATTCCCAAACAAACAAAAGCTAAGGGAGTTCATCATCACTGGATATGCCTTACAAGAAATGCTGAAGAGATGTCTTCACATAACATGGAAAGATGCTAACTGTATTAGTCAGGGTTCTCCTAGAGGGACAGAACTAATAGGAGACATTTATATATATGAGACATTTACATATATATATAAAAATATATATAAAGGAGAGTTTATTAAGTATTAATTTACGTGATCACAAGGTCCCAAAATAGGCTATCTCCAAACTGAGGAGCAAGGAGAGCCAGTCGGAGTCCCAAAACTGAAGAATTTGGAGTCTGGTGTTCAAGGGCAGGACGTGTCAGCACGGGAGAAAGATGTAGACTGGGAGGCTAGGCCCATTTCTCCTTTTCATGTTTTTCTACCTGTTTTATATTTCCTGGCAGCTGATTAGATTGTGCCCACCAGATTAAGGGTGGGTCTGCCTTCCCCAGCCCACTGACTCAAATGTTAATCTCTTTTGGCAACACGCTCACAGACACATCCAGAATCAATACTTTGTATCCTTCAATCCAATCAAGTTGACCCTCAGTATTAACCATCATAGTAACAACATAAAAAGGATAAACACATGAAAAGATAAAACTCACTGGTAAGGGTAAATATATAGTCAAGTTCAGAATACTCTAATACTCTAATGCTAGTGTCTATATCACTTGTTAACTCTATATTAAAAGTTAGAGGACAAAAGTATTAAAAATAACTACAGCTATAATAATTTGTTAATGGATATTCAATATAAAAATATTTAGGCCCAGCATGGTAGCTCACGCTTGTAATCCCAGCACTTTGGGAGGCCGAAGTAGGTGGATTACCTGAGGTCAGGAGCTCGAGACCAGCCTGGCTAACATGGTAAAAACCCATTTCTACTGAAAATATAAAAAATTAGCTGGGCATGGTGGTGCATGCCTGTAATCCCACCTACTTGGGAGGCTGAGGCAGGAGAATCACTTGAACCCAGGAGGCAGAGATTGCAGTGAGCCAAGCTCACACCATTGCACTCCAGCTTGGGCAACAAGAGCAAAACTCCATCTCAAAAAATAATAATAATAAATAAATAAATATATATATATATTTAAAGTGTGATATCAATCACATAAAATGTGAAGAAGGGAGAAGTAAGAGTATTGAGTCTTTTAATGCAATTGTAGTTATATTCTTATCAGTTTAAAACACAATGTTATAACTATAATATGTTTTATGTAAGCTTCATGGTAACCATGAAGAAAAAGCCATGGCCAGGTGCAGTGGCTCATGCCTGTAATCCCAGTACTTTGGGAGGCCAAGGCAAGCAGATTGTTTGAGCCCAGAAGTTCAAGACCGGCCTGGGAAACATGGTGAAACCCCATCTCTACTAAAATTATGAAAATTATCCAGGTGTGGTGGTACGCACCCGTAGTTCCAGTTACTTGGGAGACTGAGGCTGGAGAATTGCTTGAATCTGGGAGGCAGAGGTTGCAGTGAGCCAAGATCACACCACTGCACTCTAACCTAGTTGACAGAGCGAGACCCTGTCTCAAAAGAAGGAAGGAAGGAAGGAAGGAAGGAAGGAAGGAAGGAAACATAAACAGAATAACAGGCAGCATTTAGTAGGCAACTACTAATAGTACATGTATGTAATGTGTTAAATGGTAAGAGAAATAGTTGTAAAACAATGAAAACTAGTGCTGGATATCCTAAATACCTTGACTTGATCATTACATATTGTATGCATGCAACAAAATATCACTTGTATCCTGCAAATATGTACAAATATTATGTATCAATTTTTAAAATATTTAAAACTGAAAACTGGGAATGCAAAAATATAGTATGACAAGTATGACTAAAAATTAAACATAATACATGTGCATAGAAAAAAGCACTGAACGATAACATGCCCAAAGCATTAGCAGTAGCTATTGAGTTACTAAGTATTATATGTTGTTCCTAAGTATTTATGCATATATATACATAAACAAATCCTAGCAAACAACAAATCCTAAGTATTTATGCATAAATACATACATACATACATACATATATGACTACAGGCTATTCATAATCAGAAAGCAATATATATTGAACTAAAAATTAATTTGGACTACAAATTTAAAAGTTTAAAACTTTTTAAAGTATAGATCTTCTGAAAATGCCTTAGCTACAGAAATAATACAGAAACTAATACTGTTTTATTTTTAGCTTATACCCTTGGGGTTTTCAGAAAAAACATTTATTGGGTTTATAGAGATCCAAGCTTATTCCTGTGGTAGGCAGAATTACAAGAATGGCCTCCAATGACCCTCATTCTTGCTTAATCTCCTTCCATTTTAGTGTAGGTAGAACTCATGAATACAATTAAATATCACTCCTGTCATTATATTACCTTACATGGCAAAAGGGGGATTAATCTGGTGGGCCCAATCTAATCATATCAGCCCTTTAAAAGTAAAGCGTTTTCTCCAGATGATGGCAGAAAGGAATTTTGAAAGTCTGAGAGTGAGACCGACTTGATGCACCGTTATGACTTTGAAGACGGAGAGGACCACGTGAGAAGGAATGCAGGTAGTCCCTAGGAACAGCAAGCAGCCATGGCTGACAGCCAGCAAGGAAATGAGGACCTCAGACCTGCAGCCACAAGGAACCAGTTCCTGCCAACAACCTGAATGAGCTTAGAAGCGAATGCTTCCCCAGAGCTCAGCCCATGGACACACTGATCTCAGTCATGTGAGACCCTGAGCAGAAGAGCCCATTCCCAGTTCTGACCCACAAAACAGTGAGATAACGAATCAGTGTTGTTTTCAGCTTCTAAGTTTATAGCAATTTGTTACACAGCAACATCCCTTCATACTGTTCTGTCACTAAGACTGAATCCAGGCAGGGTCATTTGGAGGTGCATTTCCTTCAATAAATTTAATCCCAAAAGAATAAAATTTCTGGCACATATTTGCATTTGGAGACTTGAGGTCATTAACGTTTTATATGATTTTAGTTGGATGTAGTCCATGATTCCAAAAGGCAATAGAATATTATATGTTTAGTTTTTGCTTTGTTTTGCATTTAATGTTGAGACCAAACAATTTCCCAGAGAGAATATTGCCCTCCCAATGTGCCAATCATGGTGAAAATAATTTCATAACCTGAAATTTGTTTTACAGCCAGTTTGGGGGGAAATAAACAAATACAATTAATAAGGCACAAGTGAATATGGCTATCTTTTTAATGATAAAAAGAAATTGAGCATTCTTGAATTTCAGTAGTGAAATGGATTAATAGGAAAGAAAAATATTTCTGAAGACTCATTGTTACCCTTGTGGCATTTACTGTGGTCACCATTTTCTCCCAGTCATCCCTTGGAGCCATCCATATTAGGATATCAGATACCTAACCTGACACCCCTGAAGCTGTGAACTAAATTAAAACTGAAATTTAATTGAAAAACTTTAGTGATTTTAGACTTCCTCTGGCTCCAGGTCTTCTCACTGTTCTTTTTGGCCTTTTCAGATCGAAGCCTCTTTGGAGAAGAGCTGTGCTTTACACTGAGAGCATTATTCTTATATCTATGATTCTATTTCCTGACTTCTGTTGAGTTTTTTTTTCTAAATTCATTATGCAAAATAAAATCTGAATTTCCCTCCAACTCACTAAGCTTGTCACATGATCTGGACTAAATGATGTCTAAGATTTCCTCCAACTATATTTGATGACTTAGATCTTTAATGTAAAGCTAGGATATAAACACATTTTTTCAAGAAGGTCAAGGGAGTAAGTAATGTTGCCTGTTATAATTTGACAAAAGTTCCTTTGAAGATCTCAGAGAACATTAAGGCAATACTGACTGGTCTTTGGTTGACCACAAGCATCCACAGGCTTCACATCATTTTTGGCCTATCTTTCCCCAGTGAGATGCTGCAGGCACAAAACATGGAACCAAGGAACTATGCTGAGCTAAGGCAGTGTTCCCTTTTCTTTCAGATACATTTCTTTCAAATATTCTACTATCACTAAAAGGCAGGCCAGAGGAACACATTTGTAGCTGTCTCCAAACCTAACTAAGGGTTGTAACAAATTTTCCACAGGCATTTTAATTGACCTTTCCATGAAATATAAGGGCGAGGTATCTATTACTTCCTTTCCTTTCATTTAGCAGTAAAATATGAGATAAGCAAGAGAGAAAGAAGGATGAGAAGCAATAAAAGACAGCAAAGAAACACAATCAGATTTTAATATGTGGAATTAGGTTGACTTGCAGTTTTATATTGCTAGGCTTTAAGAGAATTACTATATAACGATGGATACTTTGGGGAAATCACCGGGATATGAAATTAATTTCTTAGCCTAGAACTTTAATTTGGCAAATGAAGAATTAATACATAACTAAAACCAAATATCCTTTATTAGCCATAATTCTTCCCAACAAAAATTATTTTGTAGTCCCACCCAACAACCCCCATCTCCACTCTGAGGTGCTGATTCACGACATGGTGTCATCACTTACCTCTATTTTTAAACTGAAAGAACTAACGCAATTAAACCCAATTTCATTTGTTGCTCCTAACTACAGAATCAAGTCAAGAATTAAAAATAAGATTGGGAGATCCCTGCCCTACTAGACTTAATTAAGAATATTTTCACAAGGAAGTATTTTATACCAGGATAAAGAAGAAAAGATTTAAGGATACAATCACCAACTTGTAAAACTCACTTCAGTCTTTCAAGGATAACTTTTCCTACGCAGAATATACACTTTTACGCCTCCACGTTTCAGATCCAGCTGTTCCCTCATCCCCAGAACTCCTCATCCCCACATTTTTTTGTTAACTACGTATCTCATTTTTTAAAGGCCAGTCCAGATGCTTCCTCCTTCCTAGGAATGTCCTATATCACCACATGGCAGGTCATTCTTTCTAATTCCCACTCCTATCCTTCTGTCACTGGTCATGCACTAAGCCTGGGGATTGGAAAGAAGTAATTTGGGTGTGATGCATTCATTAAGAGCTGATGGGCAGGTACTTTATATTATAAGCCAGAGAAGAAAGGCAGGTAAATGCTGCCTTAACATCATAAAGCCAGGTCATTCCTGAGAAATATTAGGAAGAAATGTTTCAAATATTTTAATTAATATGAAAATATTAATAATATTGGAAAATGAATTTCTTATTTAAATGTGGAAGAAAATATCAAACATGTGATGAAGAGGTATCAATAATCAGGCTCTGGGAGGAAGCAGCTGCCAAACCGAGTAAAAATCCCTTATGATTTCCCGCCTGCCCTCAACGCTGACCCATTTATAGGATCCTCCTCACCTCTTTGCTCAGCAAGGCCAATAGAGCAAAGCGGAAGAAAAAGTCTGGCATCCATCAGACAATGGAAGCAGAGAAATCAACAAAATTAATGGAGAGAATATGTGGACTGAGATTCATATTTATGAGAGGATGGAAGAGAAATTCATGAAACATCCCAAGATAGAATCAGGACAACAAAAGGGCACCGAGGACACCTACAGGGAATAAGTTAAAGAGAAAATAAAAAGGGGAAGAAAGAATTAGGGAACAGAGGAGTGTCTGTGTGGGACAGCCCTCCAAGGGAGGCAGCATCCAAGACAAGGAAGGTTAAATACCCTCACCATGGTCATCTCACTGGTCTCCTCCCTAAGAGTCACTGAGCAGCAAGGAGTATAAGTCATGGAAAAGGACTCTGCAAGACAACCAGGAAAACTAACTCCCCTACCCCTCCAAGCCTCACTCGCCATCCAAAAAAGGGCTGCTCATGGTTTGCACTTCTATTTGACACTGGTGACATTTTACTGTGCTTAAGTATTTACTTGTCTCTGTCTCCAAACTTATAGAATAAATCATGTTTCTCTTTTCCTCTGGTGTGAGACCCAGCCCTCCACCCATTGTAATTTGTAGTGAACACTGTGAATTGCTCACCAGTGTCCACTGCTTGCTTTTTTCATTCTAGTGGAACTCTGACTTTGTTCCGGTAACACTCTTTCCAACTCCAGTGGGACCATCCATTGGGTATAGGCCAGGCTTTAGGACTGAGTTTATTTTTGTCTTTTAAATGACTTATAAATTCATCAATGGTGCTAGCTTGGATACTCAGGCCCTAAATTACAAGTCTGGAGGTATTTAGCACTTCCTCTCCCTGAAATACAATTTAATTATTCCAGCTATAATGATTGTTCCCCAGACAAAAATGCTTGCTCATGATGGAGCTCAATAGTTACCAAGTCATGCACGTACCCACCTCCAAGTCTGACATGTTTCCTCATGTACTTGTCTCTTTGCCTCTTCCCTTTCTGTGCCCTGGTCTCTTTATCTTGAGGGTGTTCTCTTGTCCACCTCTCTCTGTCTTCTGCTGCTGTCTCCATTTTATTATTCCTACTCCTCCACTCAATTTTCTTTTTTTGTTTCCTATTTCACCAGAATATTAAATGTAATTATTTATATATTTGTGTTAATAAAGCTTTAGTTAATATCTGGTTTTTCTTAAAGCAAGTGAGTTGAGCCTTTTAATCTCTTTTTTGAAAACTCAATAAAATTGCTTTCTTTTATTTAAAAACTTCTCAATTGATTTTTACCCCAAGAGTCAGAAATACTCTATGGAAAAATAATTTCTTCAAAAGAAATATATCCCTTGGATTAATATCCACACTACATAAGGAACTCAAAAAAACTCAACAGCAAAAAAAAATCCAACTTTTAAAGTGAGCAAAAGACCCTAATAAATATTTCTCAAGAAAAAAAAAGACATGCAGATGGCCAACCTGGTATATGAAAAAATGCTCAACATCACTAATCATTAGGGAATTGCAAATCAAAACTCCAATGAGATATCATCTTACTCTAGTTAGAATGGCTATTATCAAAAAGACAAATGATAACAAGTGTTGGCAAGCATGTGGAGAAAAGGGAACACTTATACACTGTCTGCAAGAATATAAATTAGTACAACCAATATGGAAAACAGTATAGAGGTTCCTCAAAAAGTTAAAAATTGAAGTATCATATGACCCACCAATCTCACTACTGGGTATATATCTAAAGGAAATGATATTAGTATGTTGAAGAGACATCTGCACTCCCATGTTTATTGTACCACTTGTCACAATAGTCAAGATATAAAATCAGCATAACCATTCATCAACAGATGAATAAAGAAAATTTAGCATATATATACACAATGGAATACTAATCAGTCATAAAAAAGAATGAAATCCTCTCATTCACAACAACATGGATGAACCTGGAAGACAGTATGTTAAGTGAAATAAGCTAGGCACAGACAAATACTGCAGGATTTCAGCCACATGCAGAACCTAAAAAAAAAATCTTACAGAAACAGAACAGTGGATACCATAGATTGGGAAAGGTAGAAAGAAGGGGGAAGTGGGGAAGAGATTGATTGGTCAATGGATACAAAGCTACAGCTAGATAGAATAAGTTCTGGTATCCCATTGCACCATGACTAGAGTTAACAATAATGTTTTGTATGTTTCTATATAGCTGGAAGAGAGGATTTTGAATGTTCTCACTGCAAATAAATGATAAATGTTTGAGGTGATAGATATGCTGATTACCTTCATTTGATCATTACATAATGTATACATGTACATGAAATCCATCAACCTTGGCATAAATGCCAGCAATTTTTCTGTTATTTTATATAGGTATATAGTGTGTAAGAAAAGTTATCTAATGTATCTGCACTTATTCATTTTAAAAGATAAATACAGTGGTATAAACTGTACAATTATCCTTTAGCAACCTCTTTCCACTGGGATAATCAGGAAGTTCCTCATTTACAACTAGAAAGTAGGAGTCCTGGCCCCTGTCTGTGCACAGAAGATTTTAAAGAAGTCATGAGAGTTTTAGAATCTAGCCTAAGGGACACATTAAATTTCCATTGTTCCTAAAGTGGCCAAAACAATGTGCATTTTTAAACAACTTCCTGACTCAAAGGGCAGTTTTAAGGTATGAAATCTGTAGACTAACGGCTCCTTTTCTGAGAGGACAAACCCCCTAGTTACAGATAACAAGTATACCCTCTCCTTGATGAAAATAAGGATATCTTTCAAAGTAACTAGATTGATTTTTTAATCAGTTTCGCAAATCAAAAATGACCCTTCCTATTCATTTAGGGATATGATGAAAACCTAGTAAAACCTCACACGTGACTCAGTTTAGCCAAAAGCCTAACTAAAAGTCAGATTTCTTCTTCCTTAGTCAGCTGCCACCAAATCATATCAGGCCTGTGATGGTCGTCCCTGACCATACAGTACAAGTCGTGCCAAATAAGGTTGAATAATAATGATAACTATTTATTGAATGACAAATGCTTTATATGAATTCTCTCTAATATCCACAATAATGGTGAAGGGTAGAAATTTCTATCTCTATTTTATAAATGAGAGTAGAGAAACCTGAAAACGTATACATTGTTCAAGTATAGAATACCAGGAGGGGAGAGAGCTGGGAATTAAACCAAATGTCCGGACTTCAAAATCCTGGTACCTCTTAAAGCCTCAGTCTCCTAACTTATCTATAAACTGTATTTAGATAAATAGGGTTATTATTAAAATTTAAGGAAATAAACTACCTAGAATGTTTAGCACAGGGTTGGCACATAACAAGTATCAATAAATGTTAGCTGTAATTACCGCAGAGAGTCAAAATTAGCTTCACTCTAACTGGTACTTACTCATGTTATTTGGCTTTCTGGGAAAACACAGGAGAATTCTCAGATGCCAATGAAGCCCTTTAGAGCCATTCCATTTTTATTACTGTTCTTCATATGACATTATTTCTAGCTCCCACACATTCCTATTTGGTGAGGGGATAGACTGGAGGGATCACTATCCCATTGGGTTCAATTAGCTGTGGTCAACTCAAATCTTGTTCACATAAATAAATGTCAAGCCAGCTCAGTTCATAATATATATTTACAACTGATTTGGGGATTCAAATGCAAATATTTAAAAGCATGTTTGTTGAATATCACCTTGCTGTCCTGAACAGAGTAGATCACTAGGACCCTCAAATGATCCATGTGACTGACTATAGAAAACTTTTGTACATGTTAAATGCTCTCAAAGCCATAGAGGGCTGCTTTTGTCTAACAAAAGCCTCTTCAACTATTATTAGATTCTGTATAATCCACTCCCATGGAGTCTATATATGGTTACTCCAATTCACACAGAAAAGAATTCCAAATCCTATTACTGGGTATATACCCAAAGGATTATAAATCATTCTACTAAAGACACATGCACACGTATGTTTATTGCAGCACTATTTACAGTAGCAAAGACTTGGAACCAACCCAAATGTCCATCAATGACAGACTGGATAAGGAAAATGTGGCACGTATACACCGTGGAATACTATGCAACCATAAAAAAGGATGAGTTTATGTCCTTTGCAGGGACATGGATGAAGCTGGAAACCACCATTCTCAGCAAAATATCACAAGGACAGAAAACCAAACACTGCATGTTCTCACTCATAAGTAGGAGTTGAACAATGGGAACACATGGAAACAGGGAGGGAAACATCACACACTGGGTCCTGTTGGGGAGTGGGGGGCTAGGGGAGAGATAGTGTTAGGAGAAATACCTAATGTAAATGATGAGTTGATGGGTGCAGCAAACCACCATGGCATGCATATATCTACGTAACAAACCTGCACATTGTGCACATGTACCCTAGAACTTAAAGTATAATAATAAATATATATACATGAAAAAAACCCTAAGATTTATCCAGGAAAAAAAATGTAAAAATACAAATTATTGATATCAGGAATGAAAAAGGAGCAGCATTATAGATCCTACAGACATGAAAAATGCATAGATGACAATGTTCAAAACCTTCAGGACACGAAATTTGAGAATTTGGAAGAGAGAAAAATTTCTCCAAAAATACAATTCATTAAAACTGTCAGAAGAAAGAGAAAATCTGAATAATGTGATATTCATCAAAAAAAGTGAATCCATTATTTTAACTTTCTCACACTCACATAAAACCTAGGCCCAAACAGTTTTACCAGTGAATTTTTCCAAACATTTAAGGAGAAAAACATCAATTTAGCAAAACTTCTTCCAAAGAATAGAAAAATAATGAACCCTTTTTAATTATTTTTGGAAGTCAACAAAATGTTAATTCAAAATTTGAAAAGAAGAAAAATAGCAGATCTAAATATTTTGAGAAGAAATGTAGATCATTGTAAACTAAGAGAAAAAGACTTCTTAAAGAAGAGAGAAAAAGCACTAAAGCATAAAAGAAAGTATTTATGTATCAGAGTATATAAAAATTGAGACTTTCTATTCATGAACAAAATACCATTAAGAGTGAAAACCAACCCAGACTGAGATATTCATATAACTCATGACACAAGACTCATATTCAGAGTTAAAGAGCTACAAGTTAATAAATAAAAGTCAGACAATCCAGTAGACAAAATTGGCAGAAGACTTGAACAGCCACTTCACAAATGAGGCTATCCACCTGGCCTGTGAGCATGCGACGAGGTTCTCAATATCATTAGTCACAGAGTAATGCAAATTAAAATCACAATTAGAAAACGCTCAAGAGAAACTTAAAAAAGAGAATGAGCTAGAACACTCACAAAATACTAAGAGAAAATACATTGGGATTGTTGAAGATGTAGAAGCAACCAGAACTCTGTGGGTGGGAGTTAGTACACCTGTGTCATATATATTACCTATGACCCAGAAATTCTACTGCTAGATACATATCCAACTGTATATAATGCACATAATGTTCACCAAAAGACATGCAATAGAATACATGCAAAACATCTTTAGTAATAGGTAGATATCCTCCAGCAACAAAATTAATAAATAGGTAGTCATATATCCTTCCATTGCAATACAAAGTGGCAATAGGAATGAATGAACAATCTACAAATACACTCAACAATATGAATGAGTCACACAAACAAAGTGTTGAGCAAAAGAAGCCAGATGCCAAAGAGTATATGCAGTAACTCTATCTATATAAAGTATAAAAATGTTAAAATAATCCATACTGTTAAAATCAAGATGGTAGCTACCCTTGGGGAAGTGATGAACAATGACTGGAATGGAATGCATGGTGCTGGTGATGTTCTCTCTGGATGCTGGTTATACAGCTGTGTTCAGTTTGTAAAAATTTCTCAAGCTGTACACTTAGGATATGTGCATTTTTCTATATGTTACGTCCAAGTAAAAGGTTAAAAATGTATCACTTGTGTATTTACAAAATATTATAAAGTCTATAAGTATTAGTATTAAAAATATTCACAAAACAAAGGGCATCATATAAACTTGTGATCATGGTTGCTGTTAGAAAAAAAAAGAACTGAGAAAACTAAGACAAGTTTGGAGGGGATTAATAAATTTTTTGCATAGACTTTTCCATATTACTTAAAATTTTAGCATGTATTTGTAACACTCACTTTAAAGAAATTTTAAGCATATCAAAAATAAAATTGAATCAAGAATTGCTAAAGTAAATGCCACAAGGCCAATAAGCACATGAGAAGATCAAAATCATTAGTCTTCAGAGAAATGCATTAAATTAAAACCAGAATGAGATACACTACGCACTCACTAAAATAACTAAAATTCTGGAAATAACAAGTGTTGGCAAAGACAAAGCACAACTGAAACCTTCAAACATTGCTGATGGGAGTGTAACATGGTTCATATACTGAAAACAGTTTGGTAGTTTCTTATAAAGATAAACACACACTTACCACATGGCCCTGTGACTTCATTCCTTGGCATTTACCTTAAAGAAAAGTAAATATATGTCCACACAAATATTTACTCATAGTAGCTTCATTTGTGATAACTCAAAACTGGAAACAACTCAAATGCCCACCAGTAAGTGCATGGATAAACAAATTGTGGTATATCCATACAATGGAATACTACTCAGCAATAAAAAGGAACAGACTTCTGGTATATACTACAGCATGGGTGAATCTCAGAAACATTATGCTGAGCAAAGGAAGCCAATTCGAAATAAAATATACTTTCTGACTCTATAACAGACAAAACTAAGCTATAATGACAGATATAAGATCCCAGGTTATCTGAGGCTGGGTGTACAATGAGTTCACTGTAAAGGTGTAAGAGGGAACTTTCTGGAATAAACAAAATCTGTATCTTGATTATGGTGATAGTTACATGAGTGCATACAATTGTCAAATTCATTGTACTGTACACTTAAGACAAATATATTTCATTGCATGTAAATTATCCTCAATAAAATTGGCTTTTAAAAGGAAACACTATCAAAATGGTGCCCAATATATAATATTTGAAGAACTTACAAAAATTGATTTTTAAAAAAAACAGGACTGAAGCAAAAAAGACAAAGAACATGAACAGAAACAAGTCACAAAATGGATCATAGAAATTAACAAACATAAAAACCCATGCAACCTTATTGGTAACCCCAGAAATATAAAATCAAATGACAAAATATCTTTACCTATCAAAATAGTGAAAATAATTTTAATGATAACACCCCCTCCACCTCCCAGGTTTAAGTGATTCTCCCACCTCAGCCTCCCAAGTAGCTGGGATTACAGGCAGGCACCACCACACCTGGCTAATTTTGTATTATTTTAGTAGAGACGGGTTTCTGCATGTTGATCAGGCTGGTCTCAGACTCCTGACCTCAGGTGATCTGTGGTAGCAACATAATTGGCATGATTACTGAGAACATTCTAGTAACATATTTTTTAAAATACCATATATTTTGTTTTTGTTTTCTAACTTTTATTTTAGGTTCGGGGGTACATGTGCAGGTTTGTTATATAGGTAAATTGCATGTCATAGGGGATCGGTGTACAGATTATTTCATCACCCAGGTGACAAGCATGGTACCCAATAGGTAGGTTTTCTAGCCTCACCCTCCTCCCATGCTTTACTCTCAAGCAGCCCCCAGTTTCTGTTCCCTTCTTTGTGTCCATGTGCACTCAACGTTTAGCTCCCACTTGTAAGTGAGGACATACAGTAAAATACCATGTTTTTTGAACCAGCAGTTTCTCCTTTAAGAAGATATCTTAAAGAAAAAAATAAAAGATACAGACAAATCTACATAGAAAGCCATAGAAAATATTTTAGAATTGCAAACAATTTCTGTGTCCGACAATTATCAATTATAGAGTGATCAAATAATGACACACCCATGACTATTTTGAAAAAGTTTTAATGGGATGGAGAGATACTGATTATAAATGTTATGTGAAAATGGCAGGATTCAGCTTGGTACACACAGTATGATTCTAAATATCTATTTCTCCTCAAGGAACTCCTCATCCAAATCAATTGGATAATCATCCAGCCCAAATCCATACATTTTTGTTAAAACTCAAGGCACAAGTGATTATTGAACTTTGTTGCATTTTACCCTGAAAACAATTTTGGATTAAGTCAAATAGTTATGGGCAATCATTTCTTGCAATTGAGAGGGTGGTAGATGTGGCGAGCTGGTTGTCTTGCTACCCTCCTTCATAACTGTGTCACAGCTTCCTCTGGAATAGCAGGATGTGTACTCTCAGTATTCTCAAAACAGTCAAAGTGGATAAAAAATGTAATCCACCATCCTCCAATTTAATTCTTTTCAAACACAGAATGCACTCATCTCAAATTAGTGGTCCTCTATTCAGAGGACATGAGCCCGTACCGGAAAACTATCACAACTTAGAATAGCAAGCACTCAGATTCATGAAAAGCAACCCCATTCACTCCTTCTCTATAGAAACAATGGGAACAATTAAGGAAAAAATGTGTCAACCATCATGGGTATAACATTCTGAGAGCCCTAAATCACAGGAATATATAATGGATTTTTCATACACCTGAATTTACCCATCACCCAGTTGCTTATCTTGGCAAGGCACATTTGTATGAGGTAGGACATGCTATGTTACTATTCCAGATAAAGAAATTAATTTAAGCACTGATAAGCCAAAAAGTATCCTTTTAAAGCAATGGGCTTGTTCTGACTATTCAAGTATCTTAACCACAAGGTGAAATTAGTGGAGAAAGGGAGACATTTACCCAACATTATGTACTTTTGTTGAAATAGAGAATAAGATTCAAATTAAAGGCCTAATTGATGTGGAAAAAGAGGTTTCCAAACAAAGAGACAGAATGTAGATTTTTAAATAAGGCTGCTGCCGTAACAAGTTGTTGGCATAGAGTTTTGATGTTGTGTCCTCAGTCTTGTGAATGATGCTAGAACATAACATTCTGAAGCACACAGAGCACACAGCCATCGGTGCGTGCACTCCTGGCCTGGTGAATCCGTCTTTGCCACAGCAATTAACTTGCTGTTCATGAGATAGCCTCCCCATCAGACTGAGAGCATTTTGAGGCCAGAGGTTCTCTTCATCATTGGATTCCAGTGCCTCATGCAAAGTAGGCATTCATATACCTGTATTGCTAAATCATGATTACATGAGTGACAGGAAATCTATGAGTGACAGATAATTCTAGCTCTAAATTGAAAAGGGCTTTGTGTAATCTTACCCAAATGAAGATCTGTTTTCAGTAGCTGGCTCTGTTTGTCCAAAGTGTCCTATCTGCCATTCTCCAATCAGGTCAACAGGGCTGATTATGCACATAGTGAGTCAGTTAGTTGTGCCAAATTCAGCCATCAAAGATTGCAAACTAATTGATCAGATCAACATAGGTGTACATTTTAGAATCATTAAAATTGCTCTATATTAGTAAAGGAAGTTAGATACTTGTTGTGAAAATTCACCATTGAATATGGATTTTGAAGGTGTTTCCCCTTTAGTGCATGAGTTGTTTATGTCCAGGCAGACTCTTTTTTAAACATTCAGAAGGTCCAGGACAAGACTACACATGCAGGTCCATATGTCATGTGCAGAATACATACATGTCACAAATCAACCTGGCAAACTTAAATAAAATGCCTTCTATCCTCACACCTTAGCAAATATAACTACATGTCTTCAAAGGCCAGATCAAAATACTGAAGAATTCTCCAAGTCCCTGGAGTTTCTCAATAGGAGGTGGTGGTATAGTGAGAGTCAAGCCCTGACCCCCAAACAACCCATCAGTGTGCTTCCCAACATTCTCTTCCTACTCCTATCTCTATGTTCAAGGGTCCATGAACACAGGCCTGCGGCCTTCCCAGAAAAAACATCCAAGCTCAGTCAACGCCTATCCACCCCGAGGGAAATAGCTGCTCCTTATTCATCCTTCGGACCTAGAAGCCCACAGATCAGTGACATCTGAGTGCAGGAGGCAGACTGGGAACAGCAGTGCAGGCTCTAGAAGCAGCTCAGGGCTGGGCTGGGAGTTCCATGACCCCTCCTATCTGGGACATGGTTCTAGAAGTAGAAACCACAATTCCGTAGCCCTGTGAAAACCTTATCCCTTAGATAGGGATAGGGCCAGAGGTGAACAAGAAAAGGACCCAGAACAAGGGCCTCTCTTGCCAAGAACTACCTACCAGCCTATGTATAAAGAACCTCTCTATGACTGTGGTTTAGAGTTCATGTTCATACCACTGTGTAATCCAGTATCCTGTGAAGGCTGTTGGTGATGGTTATTAGGACAAGATTTTTTTAAACTGCCGTAGGTCAATGATCAAGAAAATGTGTGATAAAAAGAAAAAATCATTGCATGTTTTTTAAAGCCATCTTCAATATCTGGAATTGTCCTAATGTTACATGGACCTTTTAAATATTCCATGTCCTAAAAAATGCGACAACGCAACAACTTTAAAGTTAAAAATGTAACTCTTACATTTAAAAGCTTACTCATTCTCCATTGCCTCATTTTACAGGATTTTCAAGGAAGAGCCAGCAATTTTCTGCAGCAATAACAATCCTGTGGCTAACCTATCCTTTTTTAAGAGTAATTTACATAATAAAAAGTGAAATATTTCCTATTTAAGATGATCAAATTCATGTTAAAAGAAAAATAACAAGTATAACAAGAGTAAAATAGGAAAATAGATTCCAAGTCAGTTCATCCAAGAGTTGGGCAATTACAAGATGAGTATTATCATCTGTGGAACATCAGTTCAAAGACACCCCCTACTAGCATGATGATTGCTTTTCAAACCAAGTGCCAATTTGAAATGCGTAACAGGACAGTGCCTTTACCTACATGGTAATTTTCCATGTTTTATTCTCATAATCCAAGCTGTTTTTAGTTCAATAAGTGGACAAAATAGAATGAACTCTTTTTAAACTCTACATTAAAAGAGGAAATTACACACAAGTAAGTGCACACGTCAGAAATGTAAAGCTCAGTGAATGTTCACAAACTATCCCAGATCAAGAAACAGAACATTATCAGCACCCATCAAGTCCCATCCTGAGCTCTCTTCTAATAACTAGTCCCGGCAAGGGTAGTCACTATCTTGCCCTCTAACACCTAGATGTATCTTGTCTAGTCTTGCATCTTATGCAAGCGACAGTCTTCCATATTGTAGGTTTTTACTGTAAAGTGTGTGCATTCTCATTGCTGTGTAGTATTGCAGCGTATGAATACAACACAGTTGATTATCAAGTCTACTGTTAATTGGCATTTGGGCAGTTTCTGCTTTCTGGCTGCAAGGAATAGTGCTGCTACAAACATCCTAGTATGACTTTCAGTGAACATACGGACACACTTCTGTCAGGTATATAGCTAAGTGTGGAAATGCAGAGTCATAGGAATGCACATCTTCAAATCTTCAACTTGAGTAGGTAACACACCAATTTACAAAAAGATTACCAAGTTATACTCCCACTGCAGTTCCCTCTCCTAACACTTACCTCATAAAAATGATCAACACACATGGGCATCTCCTGATGTGGTTGATAAAAGGATGAAGGGAATGATGGAGAGACACTATCAGATACAGGCAAAGATAAAATTTAGTCTATTCATGTAAAAGGGGAAAGGTATCAGCGCACAGATGGCTATACAGAATAGGAGAAATGGTGCAGTCCTAGGTGGGGGAGGGTGAGGCAGGCAGGTTTCCATGACCATGAGTCCCCAGCCAGTGGCCAATGATACAACTTGAGATTGTTCCAAGAAGTTCATCCACATACCCCATCGTCAGAGATTCTTGACACATTTCTGGGTCACAGCTATTCTGGAAGCTCTGGCTAATGCCTGTCTGCTCACTTTGGGCTAATAGCTGGAAAGAATCTGAATCCTAACACATTCCTGAGTGTTTATTACTACGAGAATGGGGAAAATCAAGTCAATTTCTCAGTAAGAGGCTGCCTGGGATATTTTCTTGGACTTCTCCAACAAGCTACAAACTCCTTAAGTATAGCATATGTGTTACTCATATTCTATCCCAGGCATTAACGCACTAAATGGAACACAGTTAGGTGCTCAACAGATGCTTTTTAAACTGAACTGGGTAAAGCAATTATTATTACTTCCACTTTACAGATGAGCAGAGCTCCAGGCACTGAGTAAGCCCTCCCAAATATGGTAGCTACAACTAGATTTTACACCAAAGCAATGGTATTTCTACTCTGCTAAAGTATTTGACAACATGTCAGAAATCTACTTATCTGAATGACCCCAAGGAACAGAGTTAGGAAAAGAGATTTTACTTCAATATAAAGAAAACATTTCTAATATTTGAAGATGTCTAAATATCACTTGCTTCAGGAGTCACTACTTATAAAAGTGCCACTTCTAAAGTATTTCCTATGCTTACTCCACATAAGGCATTTATTGGATACAGTACAGTCACTGAGGGCACCAGGAAAAGCAGAAACAGTCATAGTCCGTGTGTTCATCCAAGTGACATCAAATCTATAATCACAAAAATAAATGTAAAATTGTGACTGTGATAGAGGTATATGGTCTAGGATATGCCAGAGGGGTGAGATGGAAGTGGGGGCTTAATCTCAACTACCAGTCTCCCTAAGGAAGTGATAGTTAAGCCAACACTTAATGACTGGTTAAGAGTTAACTAGGGGAAGATAAAGGAAAGACTGTTCTAAGCAAAGGCCCTTAACCCAGGGGAAGAGAGAGACGTCTGAGGAATGAAAAGAAGGCCAATGTGGCTAGAACAGAAGTCTAAGAGGAGAAATTTGGAACACCAGACCAAGCAGCTCACAAAGCATCCTGCAGACCTTACTAAGAATGTTGGTCTGTCCTGCCAAAAATAAGTGTGAGTTTACTCAGAGTTAACGTCCTGACTTTCTCTAGCAATTTTTGTTAAGGAACAATCCAAAACAAAGACAAAAATGAGGTTGGTGACGTGAACTGAGGAATTTTGGGATACTGGTGAGGATATCCTTGTTAAGGCTAAACATAGCATCAGGGCTGATAAGGAAGATTTGATTTGTTAAATCTAAAAGATCAGGTAATGAGGGGCAGACAAAACATCAACCGTCACAATAGGCAGAAATAATTCCATCAATAAGAATATGCAGGTCAGTCACAGTGGCTCACACTCCAGCACTTTCAGAGGCTAAGGCAAAGGATTGCTTGAGGTCAGGAGTTCAAGACCACCCCAGCCAACAGAGTAAGATTGTCTCTATTAAAGAAAAAAAAAATCAAAGAATAAGCAGAGGTAGTTAAAATAGTAGGGAAATGATTACAATAAAAGAAAATTTCAGACTTCAAGGCCCAAGCTTCAGAATAGTTTTTGTTTTGAAAAGCTTACAGTGGATATGAAGGTGACAAGAGAGAAGAACATCAAGAAAATATGAAGCCATGGTTTTAGAAGGGTTGGCTATGTAGAAAACAGGGCCGCTGAAGAGGACTGAGGCATGAAAGAGGACAACTTTCAGACAGATGCTGAAGTCACTGATTAACATGGTAAGAATATCTTCAAGATCAGGAGGCTTGAGTGGTAAGAATGGGGCAGGAAAAGAATATTTGAGAATTACCAAAAAGTATTTAAGATACTGATCAGACCTACTCAAACCAAATGTTAGCCCATTAATTCACAATGGCTAATAAATAACTTCTCCTAGAAGAATATTTTTTTAAACATTAAGACTCTGATTGTAGCCTGGGGAGCTTTATTTTCTTTATTCAATTTTTTAAGGTCATAGAAATCCAAGATCAACAAGTTCTTTATTTGTTTTTGGTTAGGGGAAGGATGTAAAATTCTAACTTTAGAAACACACAGCGATTGAATTCCGCAGTCCTCCCGTGATGTCGCCACTCAGGATGCTTTAGGAAGAACCCTTTCCCTGGTGCGCTGTGCAGGCTGCAACAACTTTTACATCAGGAGGATCTTGATTTTGTTCTCAAATGCCCTCCAATGTTATTAAGAGTGAGGAAAGAGATGGAAGCTAAAAACCTACCTAAAATCAGACCATTGTAAAATCATTTGACAGTTTGAAAAGTCAAAATTCACAATGTTTTTAAAAATTAGAAGTGGTAAGGAAGGAGATTTTTAGAAAATAATCATCCACTTACATGCTTTCTTGACCAGAGAAAAAGGGCAGGTGTAGGTAAGCCTAAAACATAAGCCTTTAATGGAAGATACAACGCCTCTACCTTGTACATGGGCTGCCAAATAGATGATGATACGCCGCATGACTTGAAAATTGTAAACTGACACATTCTAAAGCACGTCCGGGGAGCTGCTCGAAATTCAGGAAGTGTCTGCTTCCAACCGGGCGCATTTGTTCCTTGGCTCCAACTCCAAGTATTCCGTATTTCCTCTGAGACCACGGCTTACAAATCAGATGAGATTGGTCATCTTGCAACAAAATGGATTTTTTAAATGTGATTTTGAAGAGATTGGAAAGTGTAATACAACAGGTTTTTCAGTCTTCAGTGCTGAGAAATGATTGTTTTATTGATGGCTCTATTGAGAATGTGATATTACTCTAGAAAGACATAGGCCTGTAATGTTTCCAGGAGCCATATCGTTAGCTGTTTTATTCCAGGGCCTAAATGGTCAGATAGCAATTAGGTGCTTTACTCTAAAAGATAAAATAATGATGACTTAGGGGCTCCAGTCATTGCTTTTATTTCTGAGTTAATCAAGGTATTTTTGACAAATACACAAAGGAAAGCTTTAGTGAGGAGTTCCAGTGAAATCTGGATACTCCAGCCTAGGTACTTGGTTAATTTACAATATAGGTGGGTGGTTCACACTTCAAACCTCACTATTACTAAAGAGAAAAATCCAAGCAAAAGTTATTACATCCCAAAATGGTGCTATGTTCACATTCATAGAGACATTATGTACTGCCAGACTTCACACTGATGTATGCAATTATAAGGAACAGTGTTAAGGTCAAAACCTTGATAAATTAATTCATTGCTGCCTTTCCAGATGTCCAAGCTCTAGAGGGCCTTATACTTTATTTTAACCCTCCACAGCAGTCCAGGGAATATCTATCCCCACCATGGCTCCTCACCCCCTGGCTTGCATTTAATGACAAAAATTCATGCAAACTGGCTGCTCTTACAGACTCATGAGGAGAGGGCTAAATCTGGAACCAGGTGGATGATGGCCAGTTAATTGGATCTTTCTTCACCAAACACCAGGGGACAGCTGGTTTGCATTGTTGTTCTAATGAGCAATGCTGAAATCGAAGCTGAGCACATTAGTTGGAGCTCTTCTGGTGCTATGTACAGTCTTGGAAATCACACTTGTCACTGCCAGAGGCTTTTATGATGAAAAGAATAAAGTTTCCATACTTTAAGGAAAAAAAAAAAAAAGCCTAACAGATATTGGAGGAAGGCAGCAGTATTTCTTTGTTCCCCCATTCCAGTCCTCACATTCCTAAAAAGTCATTTCTTCTGTTCCATAGTCCCTTATATGGACACATATGTCTGATGGGATTGCATGTGTTGCAAGTCACATGTACACACACCTCGCTGGGTAATCCCCCATGAGAAGGGACAGTATGAGCTCCCAGTAGAAGAGGCAATATGAGTTTAAGCTTGTAGTCTGGGTAGCCAGAGCCAAAGGCCAAAATTCATTTGAAAAGATAAGAATTAAGCACAACTATGAAGTAGCTTTTAAATCATACTCCTTAAGAGACAGGGCATGCAGTATTAACACCTTTCTTAAATATTTCAGAATGAGAAAAGGGGCGATTACTTGGAATATTCCCACTGTAAGTGTAAGATCTAGGAAGTGTTAGTAAATTGATTAATCAGAGTACTAGAATCACAGGACCCTCTACTCTTTCAATAATCAGGTCTCTAAGGCCACTCGCTGGTTACATGGATAAAACCCTGTGTCGTGAAGCTGTCAAACATTCAGCCTTCAGCCAAGACTGCTGAAGCCACTGTAATTGGGTCTGTTTTCATTTTAATTTTTCAGAAAGACATGTCTTTGTTTTCAGTATGAAATACTGAAATGGTTCCAAATGGTGTCAAGCTATAAAAGGTTTAATAAAGTGCCTAAGCTTTGAATGCTTTTCTTTTTCCCTTCAGGACAGGCAGGAGGCATACAAAGAATGATGAAGGTTAAGGAACTATAAAAACTGATCAAACTGAAAAGTTTTCTGGCAATACATTTTATCATTTCTCTGGCTCTCATTTTGTTTTCACAAATTTCCTTTTGATTTCCTCTTTATTCTGTAATTTAAGATCTTAACATTTTCGCTGAGAGCATATATAAGTCTCCCTCTTCACTACCTAGAGGAATGAGGTGTTACTCAGCATTAAAATGCGTCATGCTGAAACCATTCCCTTATAAGAGACTCATCTAAATGATAATGAGCATGAAAAATTGATTATATCCTAGGTTGAACTGGTCTTTGTATTTTTCATCTGGCAAATCTAATAGTGCTAGAATAGGTCTCATAACATAAACAAGCCAGCAGTTCAATTAATAGAATAGTGAGAGCACATCTACAGGATGTTACCTATTTTAGGCAAAAAAAAAAAAAACCTCCCAAATAATAGTGATTCATATAGTAATTTCAACAGAAAAAGGCCACTATGAATTTTTAACTTGCTATTTAAACTTGTGCATGGACTATTTTCTTCAGACCCTCTAGTCGAAAGCAGAAGATGGATTATAAAAAGTTTTCAGGCATAGAAAAATATGAACTGCAATTACCCAATCTTCTAATAAACAGATAACCTGATAAAAAAAAATATTAGATGAGAACAGTAGTGCCTATATGAGACTCTGTGTGGAGTCTTTCTGGATCTTGTCTTCTTTTAATTTTCTATCTTTACTTTTTTGCCCTTTAAAAAATGTACCCCCTTCAAGATTTCTACTTTCCCCTCTCTATGATACTTTCCGAACTATGGTTTTAGTCTTAATCTCTCTCCAGATTTACAAATCTACATGCCCATAGGAAGTCTCCACCTATTTTGTATACTACAAAGACAGGCTCCAATTTAGCATCCACAAACCATCTCCTTCTGATCTCCTTATTTCTGTTAATGACGCCCCTTCTTTTTATATTAGTCTGTGGTTTTCTCTATCATAACATGTTCTATTTGTGATTTTCTGCCTAACCTCCAGGCATACCTCTGAACTATCTTCAGGGTAAAGAATGTTCTATCTACACCCCTAGAAATTACTTTCCTATATCCCTAAGGATTATTACTTAATAATATAGAATGATGGATGAATATATAGATTAATTATCTCATGGCACTTATTTCTTACTACAACTATAGGGCTAGCACTTTCAAATTCAAAAATGAATATGAAAATTCATATTGGTATTGTTATGAACAAATGAATAGCAATTAGTAAAATTTGAATCTGGACTAATAATTGAAAATTGTATTATCTTAATGTCAATTAACCTCACTAACTAAATTTTATTACAGTTATGTGTTAGAATGATATGTGGTTACACTGTCACAATATCCTTGTTCTTAGGAACTGTGTCCTAAAGTATTTAGGAGTAAAAATATTAAGAAAGCTAGAAGTCACATGGTAGTTGTCATTAGTGTTGATATTGGAAATAGTGACTGTATTTTTAAAATTAAACTGCTAAATGTGCTAAATTCAGATCTCGTAGGATCCAGTCTTGTGCTAAACCAGGACAATTCTGGAACCTCATTAAACCTCTTACTCCTAAAGGAGTTCTGTCGTGCCTAATCTCATATCATTCTAATATAATAAATACTTGGCATCCCCAGAACAGAAATAATCAGAAATTCAGCGGGTGTTTGAGTGGTTAAATGCAATAATAAAAGTCTGCTTACACAGTCTACACCACATCATACATTTTTATTAAGCAAATGCCTGTTTTACCTACCAGGACTTTGGTCACATCTATTAAGAAATGTTAAAACCTGTAAGTTGATAAATTCAACTTCAAAAAATCATGACCTGGACCTGTAAATTCCATTAAAGATTTTTTAAACATCTACAGACAAGAACAACTTTGCTCCTTCAAATGGGTTTCAGATATTCTCCTCTCAAATCTCTACCATGTATCACCTGAGAACTTGGAAAGAAATGTATATCCTGAGCCTTCATCTCTTCTAGGAGAGAGATGCAAAAGCAAAGACAGAGAAAAGAAGACAGAAACAGAGAAACAGATACAGAAAGAGGTAGAGACAGAAGCAGAAAGAAAAGGAGACAAGAAGAGAGAAAGATAGACACACAGAGACAGAGAGAATAACAGAGAAAGGCACAGGCAGAGAGAGAGACAGGAACAAAGACAGAGACATATGCCCCACCCCCATGGCCTCAAAAGCTTCCAGCACTAAAAGGAACCTTAATGACCACTCTCCCAGAAGTGTTTCAGACTACATCACAGAAATTCCTAGGATTCTTGGCAGCCCTGAAGTACCATTTTCAGAACAGAAGTTTAACTTGACCACTCCTTCCACCAGAGATGCCCTCTGCTTATATATCGGGGCTTATATATATTATCCGCTTATATATTGGGGCTCTGAGTACTATTTCATTCAATGAAATAGGTTCAATCCCATCATGATGCATATGACAATACTGAGACCAGAAAGGTTCAGTGACTTGTGGAGGATCACACAGCATCAGAGTGAAGACTGAAACCCAGCTAACAGAGCCTCAACCTTTCAGTGCCCGTTGCACATCTGCAGTGAGTCCATTGCAAACCTCACTATACATGTAAGTGATGAGCTTAATTCAAATACAGATTCTTGTGCGTCAGTCCAGGCAATTCTAATTCAGTGGGTCTGAGATGGAGCCTGAAAATCTTTTACCTAGTGTCCTGGGTGATTCCGATTCAGCCAGTCACAGGTCCACATTTAGGAACCACTGCGGCCTCTATTCATGCATGCATTAAATCTTGCAACAAATGCAATCCATATTTAATCAATGCTGAGCACAGGGCTCAGCATCCTGCTACCAGGTTCCTGCTAGCAGCTGGTTCAGGAGTTTAGAAGGCTTAAAAGTTAATTTAGCACCAACAAGAGAAGTAATTTATAGCCTGAGTGTATGTGTATTTGCTCCCTAGGGACGGCTCTCAGAGGCTGGGGAACCAACACATCCGCCTTGGCCCTAAGGCCTCTTCCAGATGGCTCCTAAATGAGCCGGAGGAGTCAGCAGCAGCTTTTCAGAATCCTCCTTACCCATCCAAATGGTCTAAGCAAAATGAGAACTTTTAAGGAATCTTAGAAATAAGAAACAACCTTCCTGGGTGCAGGAGACAAAAAGTGGCACCAGCTACCTCCATCTGCTTCTCACTGTTCCATGGCAGAAGCTCTCAGGGAGACATGTAGCTGGTCATCCATGCAAGGTGGACATGCCCTGCTGGAGATGCCAAACCAGCAGCATGGTCCCTGGTGGGAAGGAAACTGTAGGCAGATGCCCCCGCAGCTGCTCCACCTCACAGCAGGAGCCTTCATCTTACGGTATATCTTCCACTGAGTAAACATTACTATTGATCACAAATATCAGGGTCCACTCCCATTCCTAGGATGAGACTATTCCTCCCAGCTTCTTTGCCGTTAGGCAGAGTCAGGTGACTAATCCTGGTCAATGAACTCTAAGTCGAGGTACCATTGTAACTTCTAGGCAAAGTGGTAAAAAACTCAGGCACAAGCCTCCAACTCTTCCTTCCCCTAGCGCTGTGGACTGGAACCCACATGCCAAGGTAACAAAGATGTCAAAAAGAAGATGGGATTCCTAGATCACTGCTTGGAAGGGAGTTGCTCTGTAGAGCATCGGGACCTGAAAAAACAATGTAGGATCAAGAAATAATTATTCAGTGCAACAAGTCATTGAGGTTGCAATGTTAATTTAGCCTCTCCTGACTCAGCTCCTCCTCTCCCACACCTACCACTTCCTATTCCTGTTAGGACAGGGATTGCTGCCTACCCAGGCATCTCACCACATCTGTTATAACAGAAATAAGGTCTTCACTCTCACTAACCAGCTTCCTGCAAAACCCTCTGAAAGAATTAGGGTCTGAAGTATTATTGGATCATCTGCTTTGTAGTATTATCTGCTGAGACATATTTTTTAAAAATTATGAATGAATACCTGTTTCAGAATGTAGAAAACACAGAGGTCCCTGTAAAGACCCAATATTAACATTCTGGTTTAGGGTCAAATACGAGACTGATTTTTTTTTTTTTTTTTTGAAACAAGACCTTGCTCTGCCACCCATGCTGGAGTGCAGTGGCATGAACATGGCTCACTGTAGCCTCAACCTTCCAGGCTCAAGTAATCCTCCCACCACAGCCTTCTGAGTAGCTGAGACTACAGGTGCATGCCACCATGCGCAGCTAATTTTTTTGTAGCGATGGAGTTTCAACTGTGTTGCCCATAATAGTCTCAAACTCCTGGACTGAAGCTTGTTTAAAAAACAAATACATGGTTCAAGGATCAGAGTAGAGCTCAGGGCTGCTCCACATCAACCCAGTTCCCCAGGTCAGTTTAAAATCCTTAATTTCACAGCAGATGTATGCAAAGAGAGGATCGAGACATTACTAAGTAACTCTCCTCTCCCTTCACAATGGTGATTAACAGAATTCCCCTGCACAAAGGGAAACTACCAAACAGACCCATGCCTGCTTTAGGAGTGGCCTTTCAGGACTCAGAAAATAGAGGTTAGATACGCTGATCTCCTTGCAAACTACACCAACAAGTTGACCTTCTGTGCAGCCTGGGGTGTGTGCTGCAACTAGCCCAGCCAGGCAGAACCGGTGTGGAAGGTGGCTAACACCTCTACAGTCACTGTGTGCTTGTTTATGCAAAAGAACTGCAATTCATGCAAGAAAAATACTCTCCAGATGAACTGAAGCAGGACTTCAAGCCCCTTGGCATTACCCTGACCTGGCAGAAGCTGCTGCAGCAGCAGAGCCCACATATAGAGGTCATCCAGGAGGTGAGAAGGACCTCAGTTAAGGTGGGCTTCCATGCAGCCATAATCAGAATGGTCTGGTATTATGTACAATGGATTAAGCTGCAAAGGATGAGAGACACTGTAACTGAATACTCGAATCACGCAGTCTATTGACATGTAAATTCTTAACAAATACCGGTATTTTGTCCCCATTCACGCTGCCCACAATTCCTATTTTTTACCCTGTTTGGAAACATTTTTTACCCTTCTACGGCCAACCAATCTTACAGGAATAGGCATAGAATTGATCGTACGACTCCTTGGGCACCCAGGAATAGGTTCCTCCTACGTCAAGGTTGGAGCGTTGAGGCTGAAGCATCCAGGCAAAAGGTGGCATGCCTGGCTCCAGGTCCCTTTCTGAGTGGCAGCATCTTGTCTTTGCGAGTCTGTTTCTCAGTGAAGCAGGTAGAGCTGACTGAGGGCTTCCCTTTTGGTAGTCACTTTATGGGCATCCACCTATGTCTCCTTAGCTTGAAAGTTGGCGCACCCTAGCACATGATGTTGTCACGCCTCAGAACATCCCAACACAGTTGGTCTAATCAAATTTAGGCATTCCAGACATTTTGGCAGACATCCGAGCTTACAAACTCAATACAACATGTTCACATTACTCCCATAAATTGCACTCCTAATAACTGGAATCACATCGGGTTTTTAGCCACTCTCACCCACAGATAATGTTGACAACAGCCATGACTCTGAAAATGTTGCAGACTATTAATGGGGAACAAACCAGAGATTGGTTTTTCCCACCTAGTAACGTGATCTGCATTAGTAGAAACAGTTTCCAAATATCTATCAAAATCAGCTACACAGGAAAGAAGGCAGGAACTCAAACACCACTGTGAGAGCCCAGTCATCACCCATGTGACTCCATGTCTCAAATCGAACTAGCTAGAGAAGATGATTTGGTGGGAAGGTCCATTATCATAAGACATTCGGCCTTCCAGAATCCAGGCTTCGGCCAAGCCAGGGCCAGCACAATTCCTGTCCCCAGGAACATCCCTCTTAATTCTCCCCTTCAAAGTATAATAACTTGAAGCTGAATACAATGACTGAAATTTCATATACTCCTATACAAAGATTCAGGGAGAAACTCCAGGGTCTTCTAAAATTTGAGATCCAGCATCCTATGACTGAAGTTCAATGGCACTTTGAACTACTTTCCATGTCTTTAAGAAATATGTTCTGCACATAACTCTACCCAGAGTTAAATAGGCATAATAAATCTGCTCTGATTTCTGCCGAGTCATGATGAAATTCAAATGTGAACCATGTGCTGAGGGATCACATATAACTGGAGTCTTCTGATTCCAAAGCCCCTTTGCCAGACTAACTCTGAAAACATCGTTTTAGTTGAATAATTATTTAAATGTGTGCTCATAGGAAATATTATCAAATTATAGTAAATGAACAAATGCAATTAAATAAAACTATGACTCCTCATAAGCACATAACGATCTGAGATGTTAGGCCCCAGGAAATGCAGTTAGAATGGACATTCATCTCTGTCCGCTGACTCAGGTGTGCACAATAGTCCAGGTTTTAATAAACAAACTTAATTTCTGGCTCAGTCCCCATCCTGCAGCTTGGTGAGGATGCCCATGTCTCCAGGGTCATGTCAAGGTCATCTGTCTTCATAAATTATTGCTGAGATACCCACTGTCCCAGATTTACATATTCTCTCAGATCCAGAAAATTCTTGTGACTTCTATGCTCTGCCAGAGGTAGGAAGATAAATGGAAGGCTAGAAACCCCATGCCTGAGGTCAAGCCCTCTACTATGCACCACGCAGCCATCCCTTTGAGATCCATCTGGCTGCCTTACCGGTTACCACCATGAAGATGGGCGTGGTTTTAGACCCACACGGCCCAGAATTGTGCCTTCCATCAGGCAGAAACTCTGCTTCTTCCAAGCTAGTCTGATTCTTCCTCCAGACTTTCTCCTTTCCCTCCTATTACCTCTGCAGACGACCTCATCCTCTTATAAACTTAGGTTTTTAACAACAGACATGATGATTTATCATAGGCTATTTTTGTGTTCAATAATCTAACTCAAAGAACAAAATAACCCTTGGTTTAGAAGCATGAAAACAAATCCAAATACACAGATCAGTCCCTAAATCTGTTGTAGTGTATTTCCATAAATACTAGACTATTTTTAGAATCTGCCCACAGAGCACCAAGGAAGAAGAGTAAACCATCAGAAGTAAATTAGAAAAAAATAAAATGAACCTTGAATAACTGCACTGCATAGCCTATTTGATTCATTTCTCCTTACCAATTAGAGTCATTCAATTAAATCAGATGAATTTCCGCTTAATCCAGTGGATTCAAAACTCATTAAAACAATTGAACAACTTCCGTTAAGGTTTTTTTTTTTCTATTTATACACACCCCATCAGATTGGCTCACAACACCATGAGAAACTGTTGGCAGCCCCAAATGAACTATATTGAAGTTACTCTCTTACTTCATGCTCATTCAGCCTAGATATTTTTGGCTTAAAGATAGTATTTCAAGTCTTCATAAATATGCATGTAAAAGAACTTTTAAAACTTAGATTTTTTTTTTTTTTTTTTTGGCCTTCCAGGAATTTTTGAAGTTACAGGTGTCTGGGCTAAGAAGAAATACAAAGTAGTCATAAACACATCAAATTTACTAGGACTCAGAAGAATTATAAGATCAAATAACATTGAGATGTACCACTCATTGGCTATGAAGCTGCCAATTTTTAAGTGCTACAAAAGTATTGGTGAGACTGAAGGGAACAAGGATAGGATCTTCTTAAGCTGTTGGTGGAGGAGCAACCCTCTTGGAGGACAAGCTAGCTATAGCTGATGAGAAGCACTGGCTGTTCTAACAGATGAACCCCTAATATCAGGAGCTTAACACAGTAAGTTATTTCTCAGTTACCTAGGGTCCAAGGGGGACAATCCTGATTGGTGGTAGGCGTCCCTCATCCTCTCATTGACAAAGAGGATGGTAGAGCCTGACTGACAGCCTCCACCACCTTGAGTGTGGCTTCTAGTGCTACCCCGTAATTCGGCACTCAACTGAGAGACCAGAGAAGAGGAAGGCCATTGAAAAGGCACACCTACATTTCAACAACCTTGTCCAGGAAGTGACACACTTACTGCTCTGAGTCCAATGGGTGAGAATCAGGCACACAGGCCCACTGAGGGGAGCTAGGAGCACCTGCTTCCTAGCAACAAATCTCCACTACAGATGAGAGGCATGACATTCTCTGCCAAAGTAGCAAAATAAATATGCAAACATACATATATATATGTCTTTTAAAACAGTTACAGTCTTTAACCAAACAATTCCACTTTAAGACATGTATCTGAAGTAAATAGATATGTGGGCAAAGATACATACATATAAATACATATATATGCATAAAGGTGATATATGTTTTAATAGCACAAAGTAGAAAGAGCCTTTAAAAATTAAGCAGACTGTTCAAATAAATTCAGGCATATTTATTTAATGGAATACTGCTGACAAAATAAGAATGCTGCTATAAATGTTTGTTTATTGATTGTTATGAAATTTATAAACCAGAATACATAAGATGATCCCATTTTAGAACAAAAAATCTTAATGAATATATAGATTGGTAACACACCATATAGAGACCAGATTCTATAAATTTTAGCTTCTAAAATATGATCCTATCTATTAACTTAGAAACATTCCAGTTCTGAAGGGCTAACTATGGCTAAAATATTCTCAAGAATCTGACTGATAAACTGGAATGCTGATTTGTCATTTTGCAGTGAAACTATACCCCATAACTCCAGGACATGCCTATTTCTTTTCTCTGAAAACATCTTCACCCGGTTATCAAGAAACTAGGAAATCAAGCTTCTTTATCAAAGGTTACTTCATGAGCTCAGACCTCAAAAGAAAGGGAATTTGATGCTCTCGAGACATTTTTTTCTGGACTGGAGAATCAATGCCATTTCAAGCAGTCAACTGATATTGAATGCACTGCCACTTTATAATATGAGCTGTGCTAGACCCTGAGGACACAAGAGTGAACAGCACGAAATCTGCCATTTCAGAACTCAACAAGGAGCAAGGGAGGCACAGGTGTAAACAGCAATTGTGACCCGAGAGCAGAGCTTAGTGAGGGACACCCACAAGGTGCCAGGAGAAACACCCAGCTCTTTTTTGGGGATGAAGAAGGGCTCACAGAGAAGACAGTATTTGAGTTAAATACGAAAGAATGAGAAAGACTTCCAAATACAAGCAAAATGAGGAGGGACCTTCCAGGCAAAAGGAAAAGCATATGCACCAGAGAAGTCAAAGATTGTGAACTCTGGAGAAATCCAAATAACATTCCCAAACTTAAACAATACAGTACATGCAAAACACCAAGACTGGTGCTTGGAACAGAGTAGGCACTCAAATGTCAATCTCTTTTATCTTCCCCTTCTCAAACTGAAAGGATATAAAGCAGAATCGGGGGAAGAATTGAGTTTTGTAAAGCATCTACGTTTGGGGGCTCTTTTCAAGAAAAAGAATACAAAATTAGGTTCAAAGTCTGGGAAGCAGCCCATGCAAGTGAGGGGCTCCAAAGCTAAGCCTCACTAACTACTCTGCATACACCCCGAGCAGAATAGAGAAGCAGAATATTGATGGTGGAGATGGAGGGGGAGCAGATGTAGTGGGAACACTGTGATGCACTGCCCAGGTCCCGCTTCAGGAATAATGAACTTACTTCCCTCCTCTTGGGTTGCTGCAAAGAGAATACCCTCAGCTAGTAGCCCCTACAGGGATTTGCATTAGCTGAAGAAAGTAATTCACCTAAGGCACACACCGCCTTCCTGCAGCATCCTATGAGGTTGACACACAAATCCAGAAAACTGAGGTATCATCGTGAATCCCCCACAGGAGCCAGTGATAAATGGAACCCTGACCCAGGTCCAGTTCATGGTGAGCACGGTTGGTTCATTGACCCACCTGGTGTCATTTCCTGGTCACCATTTCCTGTCCAATTCATCACTGCAACAGACACCCTTGCTAGTCGGCAGAGCCCCTACATTTGCTCCTTGGCCTGTGGATTGAGACTTAGGGCAGTGTGGAAGGCCAAGAGGTTACCTCTGAAACTGCAAGCTCCCACTACCACCAAGACAGAAAATCAAAAATAAGACTGTCTCCTCGGGATAATGGCAGAGATTCGTGCCATACTGAAAGAACTGAAAGATGAAGGGTGATGAGGATTACCACTTCATCAGCAACAGCATTTAACTGACCATTCTGGTTCCTGCAAAAACTACAAGTATCCCAAAAAAATTACATGGATTACCATAAATTCATCCAAGTAACAGCCTCAATTGCAGCTACTGCACCACAAGTGAAATCTTTGCTAGAGCGGCTTCAGGCACATAAGGATGTGGCCATTAATCTGGCATGTTTTCCATTCCTACTAGAAAAAAAGATCAGAAACAGTCTGCATTCACCTGAAATGAAAAACAGTAAAAACTTACAGCCATGCTCCAGAATTATGTTAATTCTCCCACCCTCCCCTCTGCCATAGCATAAGCTGACAAACCTGACTGACTGGACTTCTGAGATAGCATGGTACTGACCCACTCTATTGATAACACTGTTCAAACCAGAGCAGATAACAAGATACAGCAGGTACACCGGAGGCCATGGTAAAACACATGAACTCTCAAGTATGGGAAATATGCCCTCCAATGACTCAGGACCCCAACGTATCAGTAAAAATTTTAGATGTTTAGTGGACTGGGGCAGATGAGGAAGGACGTCATCTCCAAAGTAACGGACAAATATGATAACTTGCATCTCCCTCATAAAGAAGAAGCACATCAGGCATGATCAGCTTCTCTGGGTTCTGAGGGCAGCATATTCCATACCTGGGAATATTGCTTCAACACATCTACCAAGTTTCCAACTTTTAGTGAAGGTCCAGAGCAGGAAGAGCTGTCAGCTTTTCACTGGGATTGGAGCAGGAAAGGGATATACAGAAGGTCTAGGCTGGAGGTCAAGCAATCTGTCTTTTGGGTCATATGTTCCAGCAGACCCTATGGTAATAGATGCCTCAGTGGTCAGCAAAGATGCCATGTGCACCTTATGGCCAGTATCAGTGGAAGAATCATAACACAGATCCATTGGGCTCTGGGGCATGCCACCTGTCACAGAATTATGCACCTTTTGGAAAATGATTGTTAGCATGTTACTGAGCACTGGTGGAGATGGAGTGCCTGACCGTGGGACACCAAGTAATCAGGCAGTCAGAACTGCCCCCTTGTGACCTGGATATGTCTGAATCATCAAGACATGGGTTGGACAGGTCCAGCAGTAATTCACTGTAACATGAAAATGGTACTTGCAGGATTAAACACAGTTGCACCAGAGAGCACGACCAAGCTGTACAAGCAAGTAGACCAGACCACAGGTCATCCACCACTGTTGCACCAGAGTCTGTCCCTCAGCACACACGTGTGCTCACATGTATAATTTCTTTTGACCAGCTAATAGGAGAAGCAAAAGCCTAGCTTGGTTCATAAATGGGTGAGTTCAATATATGGCTGAAAGACAAAAATGGACAATGGCTGCACTACAACTTGCTCGGGAATTGCCTTGAAATACAGTGGCAAGGGAAGAGCCTTCCACAAGCAGAGCTTTGGGTGGTGGACATGGTCAGCTACTTTGTAAGAAGAGAAGTGTCCTAAGGATAGACTATGCATGGACTCATGGACGATAGTAAATGGCTTGTCTGATTAGTCTGGAGCCTGGAAGGAGGAAGAGTGGAAGATCGGGAGGTCTAGGTAGAGACATGTGGATGGATATACAGGATGGGACACAGTATGAAGGTCTTTACATCACATGTCTATGCCCATCAGAGGTCATTCACCACAGAAAAGGCACTAAATAACCAAATAGACAGAATGACTCAGTCAGCCTCTGTCAATAGCCACCCATGGCAGACATTATGGACACATGAAAAGAATGGCCATAGTGGCAGGGATGGAGGATATGCATGAGCTCAACAGAGTGAATTTTCACTTACCAAGAGTGATCTAGCTGCTGCAACTGCTGAATGTCTAACCTGCCAACAGCAGAAGCCAATGCTGAGTCCCCAGTCTGGCACCATCCATTAACGGGCCAACCACCCAAAGTTGATAAGCTGACTACATGGGACCCCTCCCTCCATAGAAGGAGCAGTTACTCATCCTCACAGAAATAGATATCTCTTCTGGGTCTGGGGCTTGCCTTTCCCACCACAGGGCCCCGGCCAGCACTACTGTCGAAAGGCTTATTGAGTATTTGATCCACTGGCAAAGTATCCCACATAATATTGCATCCAACTAAGGTACGCATATTACAGGAAAAGAGCTGTAGGAGAGGGCAACAACCACAAAATCTACTTTTCATATAAAATGCTGTAACACCTAGAAGCTGACAGGCTGATGAAATGGTGGAACAGCCTGTTGAAAGAACAGTGGAATTGCCAACTCACAAATATTACCTTGCAAGGATGGGGGCTATCCTCCAGGGTGCAGTGTACGTTTTAAATACGTAATGTTTATAGATATATAGTCTACCTACTATGTCCCCAGCAGGCAGAATATATAGGTCTGAGAAGCAAGGAGTAAAAGCAGGAGTCCCAAGTACCATCATTCCGAGGGTCCCACTTGGGGCTTTTTGTGCTTCCTGCCCCCACAACTTGGGGCTCTGTGGTTTTAAAGATCCTGGCACCCAAAGAGGAAATGCTTCCTCCAGGGGACACAGCAAAAGTCTCATTGAATGATAAGCTACAGCTTCGACCTGGGCACTTTAGGCTTCTCACACCAAGGGACCAACAGGCACAAAAAAAGCACCATCATCTCAGTAGGAGCAATTGACCCTGATTATTAGGACGATGTAGGGCTGCTATTATATCATAAGGAGGGAGGAATATGTTTGACACTTGGATGATCCACTTGAGTGCTGCTTGGTTCCTCCTTGGCCCTATTTTGATGGTAAATGGAAAAGTGCAGGAACCTCAGTCAGAGGAAGACATGATGACCAAGGGCTTAGATCCTTCAGGAAGGAAGGTCTGGGTCACACCAACAAGTCAGCCTTTGAGACCAGCTGAGGTGTTAACTAAGGGTGGTGTAAATCTAGAACGAAGAGTAGAGGAGAGTGAGTGTGAGTGTCAGTTGTGCCCCATGACCAGCTACAAATGCAGGGACTATAGTTTTTCCAGTTACCTTTTTCTTCTACATTTGCAAGAGAGAGAGAGGCCCCCTGGAATCTTAGAGTGTCTGCTTCTAGAACTTATACAAAGAAGCGGATCAAAATAGCCTGATATAGTTTGAATGTTTGTCCCCTCCAAATCTCATGTTGAAATTCATCTTCAGTGTTGGAGGTGGGGTCTTGTGGGAGGTGTTTGGATCATGGGAGGAGATCCCTCATGAATGGCATGGCACCATTCCCATGGTAATGAGTGAGTTCTTTCTCTGTTAGTTCACTCAAGAGTTGGTCATTTGAAAAAGCATGACACCCATCTCCTCTTTCTTCCTCTCTCTCCATGTGACTCGCCAACTCCCCTTTCCCTTCCACCATGATTGGAAGCTTCCTGAGGTCCTCACCAGAAACAGATGCTGGTGCCATGCTTCACATACAGCCTACAGAACTGTGAGCCAAATAAACGTCTTTTCTTTACAAATTACCCAGTCAGGTATTCTTTTATTGCAATGCAAATGGACTAAGACATGGCCCAAGGAATGGACCTTGTTGGTCACTGCGATATGCTCCCCAGTCCTCCACCAGGAACAAAGGACTCACTCTCACCTTCTGAGAGTGCTGAAGGCAGAAGCTCTCAGCTATCAGGCCCCCATGTGGACTACCTTGGCTGAAGAGAACTGCCTCACCTAAGGTCACACCCCCATCCTATCATGGCCAGCATCCAGTAACTGATTGACATGGGAGTACAATGCCTGGGCTCTGGCCCAACTCAGGACAACTTCGAAGGGTCATCTCAGCTTTAGGTCTCCCCAGAGAGATGGCTGAGACCTCTATTGAAACTGTCTCATGGCTCAATTTCTCCCACCACCCAAGGATCCTGCCTTCCTTCTACAGATGTTGGTCACAAGGGCACTCCCTAATGAACCCTGAATGTTCATCTTCATCTCAGTGTCTGCTTCACAGGGAACCCAACCTATGATATGCACCAAAATACAGGCACCAGAGATACTTGTGTCTGTCAGATAAGTTCTCTCCCCGGAATGGTACTTGATAAATGCCAATTCATTTACAATCTAAATTGCATGCATCATTATCTGTTAATAGATAAGCAAAAATATAATTCAACTGATCATAGTTTCTCCTCATTAGATATGAATATTGATGAGAAACAACTTACTATAAGAGGTCTGAATCCCATCTTCCAAGGTGGCCCCAGAAGTCCAGAGTTTGATTAGACTTTTTCTTTAAAAATGACTCACTACTAACCTCAGATAAAATCCCTGATTCATTCTTGTTTTGAAAGCAAGAAACTGCCAGAAAGATTAATTACACTTCCAGTGAGCTAGCCTTTTCCATGACCAGGTTGTTCCCTGGTTTCAGCAGCAATACTCGAGGTCAGATCATTGCTTGTGATTTCTGGAAGTTCCTTGCTTTAAAAGCTCCCACCTTGACTGTCCCAGGAAAACAAAAAGCACAGAAGAATTCTTGTCTATCTTCTCAATTCATTCTTTCCTGCCAGGTACGCTCCTATTACTTATGCTGGTCAGCAGCTCATTTAGGTGCTCTGGAACTCTTTGATTTCTAGGGAAGAGCAAGGAAACTATTGTCTTTAACTCTTGTTTCCCTGAAATGGCACCAAGGTAGAAAACATTGCTCTTTTCCAACTGTAGAAGTACATGAATGCATATAAGTAATTCACCTAGATATGAAACTACAAATTTGTCTGAAATAGCAGACATCTCCAAGTGTGACCTGGCCCTCTCCATATCAGAATGGCATTAGGGAAATTAGGTAACTTTACAGGAGAAGAGAGGGGAAGATAAAAGGATGACTCTGTGTGCTAAACTTCTAATGTCACTCAGGGCCTACACTGTCCTGCTGTTAATGATCCTTTGTTAAGAAATGGTCCTGTTCATAATTAAAATAATAATAATAGAAAGGTTCTCTGTTATCCAAGATCTTACCCCTCCATGTCAAAAAAAACTCCTAGCTTAAAAACAACTTATAACCATGATATAAAATAACTATAATTAGGGCATTTAGAGTTGTTATCCGAACTCTGCTGCTAAAGAAGAGTGACTTTCATCTCCTGAGTTCTACTTTTTCTCATCTGTTTACAAAAACAAGGAAGGACAAGATAGGGCTAGCTTTCCAAAAAATTTTAATAATAAGTGTATTGTATTGGAAATAATAAAAATTATTTTATTATTGAAGCAAAGCTTTAAAGGTAACTTCTAAGTTTCCATCCAACACTAAAATTGTATAAACTTCCATGTGACCATGTTGAGCTAAATTGCATCAGCTAGTTCATCAACCCCAGCCCATATCTCACCAAAATATGGCTTCAATAGCAATCTGTACATCAACAACTTGGTATGACCCCGCCGGACCTCTCCTCTGAGCTCCAGATAGATAAATAGAAAAGTAATGATGCATGTTTTTCTCATGATTCCTTTTGCTGAAATACCGACATATTTGCATCTTAAATTTTATTTCTCTTTAACTGTGAAGGTATTATTTGGAACTTCTGCTCAGATTTCAGCAATGTTAAAGGAGAAATGGTGTCTACCTACCAAATTAAAATTGTTAAGAATGATCACTTGTTGTTTCCATGGCAGTTACACAATGTCAATTACAATAAACAGTCTTGATAGTTCTTCTTGGGAAAATTATTAGTGGGTCAAGAAAAACAGAAGCTAAGGAATATTTGTAATACTCTCCAGGAATGAGATATCAGCCCTGAGTATTATGCAGTGGAAAAGTTTTGAATTACCATCAACTTTCCTTTTCCAAGACTATTCTAGTCAAGCATCTCAAATTCTTAAATCTTGGAGATTTAATGAGGTCCCCAAACTGCTCTCTAACCTGGAGATTGCTGAGAAAGGAATGAGTAATGTTGCTGGTGGTAGGAAGGCAGACAAGTACAACAGTCTAATGAAAATTAAAGGAAACACACAAATAATGTTGGGAACGCAAGAGTGAATTTTTTTTTTATTCAGCCTGTGATCAGCTCCTGTGCCTATCCCTACCTTCTTGTAAGTGAATTTTGTAATGCAATCCCCAACTGTGAAGATACATAAGACATTCATTAGGTCCTTGGGACCTCAGGCCAAGGGCACTCTTCTCATTTAACTTATCCTTTCAGTGCTGCCCTTTGGCCAGCTCTGCCACTGAGGAACAAACCTAACACCAAGATTCTAAGCCAGGTCTTTCATCAGCACCAAATTCAATTTAAAACACACCCAAGTGTTACCTCCTCCAGTGAAAATGTTCAGACGATGTTTTGGAGGCAAGTCATGTCCAAATTGCATGATAAGTGTAACTGAGCCCCTGAATTGATTTTCCTTTTCCTCCACCCTCTATCCCTTCTCTGTATTTCTGAACTAAAGGAGAAAACATAGAAACAAGGCAAGGCAGAAATCAATCACTGAAGCTGATATTCCCTCTTCACATGATCCAGGTCAACAGCTACTGTCCTCTCAGTCTACCGGTGTGACTTGAATAAAGGCCTCCTTCTTAAGGTAAAGCATCCATCGGTCTTGGACAAGAGAGAATTTACAAAAGGATACATCAAAAAAAGAAAAAGAAAAAGCCTCAGAGGAACACAGTCAGCATGAAAACAAGACCAGCCACCTGTGCTATTTAAGATCTCCTCTCCCATCAACCACTGGGGCCTCAGAATACATAGTTCCCATAAACTCCCAATACAGCGTGAGGCTCCCTGGAAGCATGCTTTAGAAATAATTAAGGAAAAGGGAGGCTGAGAGACTCTTTTTGTGAAGCCATCTGTGACTGCCCTAACATACTTAGCTGTACGTGTGACTCACATGCAACTTTAACGATCATCGCCCATTTTAAAATAACTGTTGTATCACTGGTCATAGTATTATCTAGTTTATCCATATGTTTACGTGTTTATTTACCCTACTGTAAGGGGAGATCTGCTGGGGCCTGGAGCCACATATTAACACTCTTTATAGCTCCATCGCATGCACAGTAAGTGCCCAGTGTTTGTTGAATGAATAGGTCAATTTAAAATGCAGGAATCTTTCAGGATTTCTTGATTAAAACTTTTTTAAAGTTTTAAAAAGGAACACTTTTACACTGTTGGTGGGACTGTAAACTAGTTCAACCATTGTGGAGGACAGTGTGGCGATTCCTCAAGGATCTAGAACTAGAAATACCATTTGACCCAGCCATCCCATTACTGGGTATATCCCCAAAGGATTATAAATCATGCTGCTATAAAGACACAGGCACACGAATGTTTATTGCGGCACTATTCACAATAGCAAAGAGTTGGAACCAACCCAAATGTCCAACAATGATAGACTGGATTAAGAAAATGTGGCACATATACACCACGGAATACTATGCAGCCATAAAAAAGAATGAGTTCATATCCTTTGTAGGGACATGGATGAAGCTGGAAGCCATCATTCTCAGCAAACTAACACAAGAACAGAAAACCAAACACCGTGTGTTCTCACTCATAGGTGGGAATTGAGCAATGAGATCACTTGGACACAGGAAGGGGAACATCACACACTGGGGCCTGTTGTGGGGTGGGGGGAGAGGGGAGGGATAGCATTAGGAGATATACCTAATGTAAATGACGCGTTAATGGGTGCAGCACACCAACATGGCACATATATACATATGTAACAAACCTGTACATTGTGCACATGTACCCTAGAACATAAAGTATAATAAAAAATAAAATAAAATAAGATTGCTCAGCCAATTTATGCCGTTTATTTTTCAAAGTTTGTATGTGTATAGAAATACTCATGCTAAATTATGCGATATTAAATAGGCATAAAAAGTTATAAAGTCTAGCACAATTAACATTAAGCTGGCACTTTTTTTTTTAATTCCAAGGGATGTTTATTTGAGATAACCAATAAAATAGACAAATCTGGCAAATCCAATCTAAGGGCTCTTTCTTTAGATCTAAAAAGAGCCCTTATTTTTATTTTAGGGTTTTTAGGTTATCTTAAAAGTTAAATTTAGAATTTTAACTTTTAGGTTCAGGGGCACATGTGCAGGTTTGTTAAACAGGTAAACTTGTGTCACAGATGTTTGTTGTACAGATTATTTCGCCACCCAGGTACTAAGCCTAGTACTCAATAGTTATTTTTTGGAGGTGTTTGTTTGTTTGTTTGTTTGTTTGAGACGGACTCACTCTGTCACCCAGGCTGGAGTGCAGTGGCACAATCTCAGCTCACTGCAAACTCCGCCTCCTGGATTCAAGTGATTCTCCTGCCTCAGCTTCCCGAGTGGCTGGGATTACAGGCGCCCACCACCACGCCCAGCTAATTTTTGTATTTTTAGTACAAACAGGGTTTCACCATGTTTGGCCAGGCTGGTCTTGAACTCCTAACTTCAGGTGATCTGCCCACCTTGGCCTCCCAAAGTGCTGGGATTACAGGGGTGAGCCTCCATGCCTGGCCTCAATAGTTATTTTTTCTGGTCCTCTCCCTCCTCCCACCCTCCGTCCTCAAGTAGGCCTCACTGTTTGCTGTATCTCTCTTTGGGTCCATGTGTTCTCACCACTTATAAGTGAGAGCATGTGGTGTGTGGTTTTCTGTTCCTAAGCTGCCATCTTTCTTAAGAAACAAAACATTACCTATGTAACTGGAGAGTTCCTTGTACCTTTCTCTCTCATCCCCACCTCCACCCCTGCCCCCACCCAGAGGTAAAAACTATCCTGAATCTGATGTCTACAAAGTTACCATTTTAAGGAAAAACATCAGGTGTTTCAAAATAAAAATAAGCATGATGATGTCATTTCTTCAACTCAGCATGAATAGAAGTTTGCATGACACAAAATTTTAGAATGTGATTGCAATTATTATTTTAAACTGCACAGACTTAACAATGGTTTTTACATGGACATCAAAGGAAATATTTCAAACAAAGACTTGTACCTAGCAGGGTCAGGAAGTCTTTTTTTTTTTTTTTTTTCTTTTTCTTGGATGGAGTCTTGTTTCTGTCACCCAGGCTGGAGTGCAGTGGGACGATAGTGGCTCACTGCAACCTCAACCCTCCCCCGGGGTTCAATTGAGTCTCATGCCTCAGCCTTCCGCCAGCAAGCCTGGCTAATTTTTGTATTTTTTGTAGAGGTGGGGTTTTGCCATATTGGCCAGGCTAATCTCAAACTTCTGGCCTCAAGCAATCCTCTTGCCTCAACCTCCCAAAGTGCTGGTATGGTAGGCGTGAGCCACTGCACCCGGCCCAGGAAGTCTTTTGACTCACATGCTGCCATCCCCTGGTTAGGAAATCTACCCATTTTAACCCTTTTGAGTCTTCTTTCCATGTGGCATAGATCATGGCAATCAGGAAGAAAGGCACATTCATGGAAAGTGCACCAAGGCTAGAAAAAAATGTTCTTCTGAAGCCAGAGGAACAAGGTGAAGATAGGTCTATCACTTAGAAAGGAATGGTAAATATTAACAGGCAACATCAAGAGCTGCTGCACATAATTCTTACTTCGTATGTATGTTTGTGTTGGGGAAAAGAGAGGAAGAGATAGGGAGAGTCTAGCTGGGACAAGATGGGGGATGATCAAACAATCCATCTCGAAGTAAACATGAAAGTAAAACAGAATCAGGTCATATTAAGTGAGTCCAATCCTTGAGGACCAAACAAATTCCATCCGAAGAGGATGAAAGAACGTCCAGATTTTATCTCTGAACCACTGAAGCTATCTTTTGGGGAATAATTTTTTTTTCAGTGTCACTGTCCTGATTTACCAAAAAGGGAGAAAGGATGGATCTCAGAAAGACCAGAAAAAATTTAGGCTAGTTTATGAAACAGTAGACACACAAAAATTAATGTGTGGTGATTCCCCAAACCACTGCTAGGTCACCTAATAATATAATGGCAAATTATTCTCATCTTCTTTTTTAATAAAAGTGTTTGACAAATTCTCTATAATGTTTCCGGATAAGATGATTAACTGTAAGTTAGATGATAATAGATTTATATGGATTTAAGCTAGAAGAACTAGAAAGCAGGTCAATAGATACAGAGATAAATAGATAGATAGATGTAGATTGATTAATTGACAGATATAGAGATTTAAGACCACTCTAAATTCAAACTCATCCATGCTGTTTATGTATTTAATCAAACATTTCTTTGGTTTCCTGTGGGAAGACACTGATTACCTATTACTCAGTCATGAACTTCTTTCCTTGGTAATAAAACAATGATTTTGTTTAGGCAACAATATTTCATTTTCCAGGCAATGACTTTTCACTGGTCTAGGCCAACCATAGCAATCCCAATCCATTTGGCCCAGTGATTGGCCAATGAGGCAAAGAAAAGTCTTCTGGGCCCTTCTGGGAAGGACTTTCGTCCCTGAAAGAAGAAAGGCATACAAAGAGGGGGTTCTTTTTGCCCCTACTCCCTTCATTCCTGCTGCAGATACTTTTATGTGAGAGCCTGATGCTTGGGGCTGTGGCAGCCATCTTGAAACCATGAGACTACAAACATGAAACTCATCCTCTGAGGACAACAGAATAGAAAGAAGAAAAGAACCTGGATCTTGATGACATCATTTATTCACCAAACAAGCCTGAAATTGCATTTCTCCAGACTTCTTATTAAATAGACAATAAATGTCCTTATGGTTTGAGTCACTGTTAGCTGAGGACATCCTGACTGCTGTGCTTCTCAGCTCTAAAGGAATGAGGAAATGACCTCAGGCGTTGCAGTTGGCCAGAAAACTTTGGCAAGGCTTCTAAAACGGGAGAAAAATTCTTGGTCTACAAATTTATGTAGCACATAAATAATATATCACTGAGGTACCATGGAGGATAGTAGTCCCACTCTGTTGTCCCTTGACCCAACCCTATTTAGTAGGTTTTTCTCAGGTCAGGGTCTTGCATTTTAGGAGGCACATGGAAAAGTCAAGTGCCAGTAGCAACTAAAATGAGGAGGAACATAAATATAGACATATCTGAAGGGAATGGATGAATTATTTTTATACTGTGTAATAAAAGACAAGAAGAATTATGATGGCTAATTCAAACATCTGAAGGTTTTTAATGCAGTATAGACAAGAGAACAAAATGTTCTGCCCACTTTGCCACAAAATTCCTCCTCCTACATTCTCTATCTATCTTTATATAGTTACACCATTCACCCAACTGTCAATGGCTCTATTTTATTAGGGCTTCTCACATCCCCATACTTCTCTCCATTTCTTTTTTTTCTTTTTTTTTTTTTTTTTTTTTTTTTGAGACAGAGTCTTGCTCCGTCACCCAGGCTGGAGTGCAGTGGCGCTGTCTGGGCTTACTGCAAGCTCCGCCTCCCTGGTTCACGCCATTCTCCTGCCTCAGCCTCCCAAGTAGCTGGGACTACAGGCACCCACCACTATGCCCAGCTAATTTTTTGTATTTTTAGTAGAGAGGGAGCTTCACCATGTTAGCCAAGATGGTCTCGATCTCCTGACCTCTTGATCAGCCCACCTCAGCCTCCCAAAGTGCTGGGATTATAGGCGTGAGCCACGGCACCCAGCCCGTCTTCTATTTCTAATGTCACATCTTTGGCACCATCGTCTCTCCCCTGGACCACTGCAGTAGCTCTCTCCAGTCTCATGGCTCCCAGCACAGCTTCCATGGCATTTCCAACATGAGCCCTCTAAAAAACAAACTTGACCTAATTGCTCCCCTACTAAAACTCTTTCAGTGCTCTCCATTGGCATTCAGAGTACAACCCAATATTCTTAACCATTCATAATTTGGCCCATGTCCATTTTTTATACCCCCATTCTGTTACTTTCCTGCAAGTACCTTATGCTTATCCCAAGGTATTTTCAGGCTCTTTAAAACATACCAAACTGTTTCAAGCTTCTGTGTCTCTCCATCTTCTCATTCCATATCCACAAGAAGAAAACCAACATTCCCTTCAAACTCTTGCTCAAAATTCTTCATTTTTGGAGCCCCTAAAGCTCTCCTTTCCAGGCACACTAGCATACATAAAGTATCCCAAAACCCTAGGCCAGGCAGGAGAATAGGAAAGGCATGGGCTGCAGTAGACAGGACCACCCCAGAGACTAGAGGGGCCAGATTCAAAAAATCAGATAAACTATGTAAATGAGACTTCACTTTCATGAAACCAGACAGAAAGATAAAATCTGGGTAAAACTCAATAGGATAGAAATGGGAGAAACCAGGAGAGAACCAACATCTGACGTGGAGAATGAGAAGAGTCTGTATAAATTATCTGAGCCACTTTTGGGGACATGACTATAACCTTGGGCATGTGTAGAGAGGGAGATATTCAAGGTACCAACTAATAGGCACTTTATTTATACCTCTCTTAGTAACTATCTCATCACATTGAAATTGGATATTGCTCTTTGTTTCCCCCTCTGTTCTCTATGATTGTCTACGGAAGGGACCATGTCTTATTCATCTGTAACCCATACTTCCCCAAGCCACACCTGCGTAGGAGTAAAAGTAGGTTGAAATTATCAATCAAAACTAGTATTTCTCTGCCTCTGTTCATACATTCTCTTCAGAGATCCTCCAAATTCCTTCAAATTTTTCCTAGCTCAGGAGTCCCCTCAGGACGCTCAGTTAGTCTTCTTGGTCACCTTGTGCTATCTACCATTTTCCTTCTCTTGTGATCCTGCCCCAGCTCAAGGAGTAATATTTTCTGTGGCTTATAAGTCCCTTCATGATGCTTGGAGCTGTGGCAGCCATTTTGAAACCATGAGGCCACAAACACGAAACTAAGCCTCTGAAGTCCACAGAGTAGAAAGAAGAAAAAAATCTGGATCCTTTCTACAGATGATCTGTGTGGTAGCTTCAGTGAACAGCACCAGCGCTGTTCAGTGAAGCTACCACAAAAATCACCTGTAGAATCCTCTAGAATCCACAAAAAGAAGCCAATTCCCATGCCCTTACCCATGAGTCAGGCCAATTATAGCTTCCTGCTGGCCTGGCCTTCTGCTCAGGCCTCAGCATTTGTTCTGGACTTTGTTCAATGAACTCCAAACGTAAAAAGAACTGAACTCTTCATTGCCATTTGCTTTACAGAGGCAGTATTTCTGTAGGCTCATCCCTGAAATTTTGGTTAAATGATTCTAAGCATATTTTATGGTTCCCTGTCCTCTGAGTGAGGACCCAAATCCATGGAGAATTAACCAGAAGTCAAATGAGTTGTAGACATCCTCTTGCTTTCAGGATGGCCTTTCTCACAAGAGGCCTCATGGGCCTTAACAATCTGTCTTTAGGTTGAAGTCCTCATGCAGATAGATATCTGACAACTCCACCTTTCAGTCTGAAATTTCTTTCATGCCTCTCTCTGTCCCTAGTGTGTAGTACATTCCTGACATATAAATGTATGTTCAGTAAATGTTTACTAAATGAATAAACAAGGAAATGTTTTTCAAAATGAAAATTTAGAATGATTACATTTCTCCAGAAAAGATTTACAAATGTTCAATAAGTACATAAAATAATGCTTGACATTATTAGCCATTATAGAAATGCAAATCAAAACCATAACAAGAAGCTATTTCATATTCACTACAATAGCTGTGATTAAAAGGGTGAACAATAGCAAGTGTTGTCAAGGATGTGGAAAATCAGAACCCTTAGGCATGGCTCATGGGGATGTAAAATGGCATCACTGCTGTGGAAAAATCTGGTAGTTTCTCAAAAAGTTAAACATAGAGTTATCATGCGACCCAGTGATTCCATTTCTAGGTGTATACCCAAGACAATTGAAAATATATATTCACACAAAAACTTGTGGAACACAAATGTTCAAAGCAACACTATTTATAATAGCCAAAAAGTGGAAACAACCCAAATGTTCATCACTTGATAATGGATAAACAATGTATATCCATACAATGGAATATTATTCACCCATAAAAAGAAATGTAGTATATGCTGCAATGAAGAAATGAAGAACATGCTAAATGCTACATGCTACAATATGGATGAACCTTGAAATGCCATGCTAAGTAAAAGAAACTAGACCCAAAGGCCATATAATATATGATTCCATTTATATGAATGTCCTGAATAGATAAATCCATAGAGACAGAGAGGAGTTAAGTAGTTTTTCAGAGGTTGAAGGAAGGAGAGAATGAGGAGTGACTACTAATGAGTGCAGTGTTTTGAGGGAGATGAAATAGACAGTGGTAATGGTTGCACAACTTTGCAAATAAACCCAAAACCACTGAATTGTATACTTTTAAAATGTGAATTTTTTGGTACCTCAATTTTTTAGTGCCCCTAGAAAAACTAGGACAATTGGGTGGACATTCTATCATGTTAAATTATAAATTACAAAGTAGATTTTGGTTCAATTTTTTAAAGTACTTTCTACTTGTAGAAATTGACATGCCTACCTATGGAAATAAATTCCTTATTCAGGTAGTGAGCTGCCTATCTCAAGGATTATTCAAGATAGGCTTAGCAGAGGTGTTACAGAAGGAATTCGTATACTGCACTTGATATTAGACTATCTTATAAATTCTATATCGTGTTATGTATCTTGCCCTATGCAAATAAGTCACTCTATTAATAAATAAATAAATGGCAACAAATCTCTAGAGGACGCATTAACAAACAAATCTTAGCAAAGCCTTTATTAAGCTTATCTTTGTACACAAAGTTGAGCTAACCTGCAAATGCTAACCTTTTCAGGGAAAGTTTACTGTGGATCATGGCCAATTTATCCCTGGGAGGTAGAAAAGTGAACCCCACATATTCTATGTTGAGTTTGATCAGCTGTTAGAGAAATTATTTTGGAAAGAAAAAAAATAATAATGGCTGATAAACTCCAATTGCCCAGCTGAGTGAATATAAACACTGCTGGCCAATACTGCTCATGCACGCGTGGCTGGCAGAGGCCACTGGAGGAGAATCTGCAGTTCCAGGGAAGGAGGAAGAAGGAAGGAGGGAGAATGGAAGTCTGTGCTGGTTTTCAAACCACATAAGAACAGAGACAGAAGAACAACATTGCTGGACATCAGAAATAATGTCAACAAAGTCTGCAGAAGGCACTTCATTCCAATATTTACAGTACTCAGCCCAGTGATGGGCAGAGAGTAGGCACTTATTATAATTTTTTCCCCTTATAAAAAATGTTTCCTTTTACATTTCCCTACCCTCATATTATGTGTTAAATTTATCACCGCACCAAAAATAGGAATGTTGGAGTTCTAACTGCAGCACCTCAGAATGTGCCATTATTTAGAGAAAGGTCTTTGCAGATCAAGTTAAAATGAGGTCATTGGGATGGTCCCTAACCTAATGTGACTGGTGTCCTTACAAGAAGAGGAAATTTCTACACAGATACACACACAGGGAGAACGCCGTGTGAAAATGGAAGTAAAGATTGGGGTGCAGCAACTACAAGGCCAGGAACACCACAGATGTTCGTTACCAGCAAACCACCAGAAACTAGGATAGAAGTGTGGAACAGATTCTCCCTCACAGCTCTCAGCAGGAACTCGCTTTGCGGACACCTTGGTCTCCAACTTCCGGCCTCCGGAACTGGAGATGATATGTTTCCGTTGTTGAAGCCACCTGATATATAAGACTCTGTTACGGCAGTTGTAACAGACTAGTACACTCTATGCGCCACCCCCAGCAGCAGCAGCACTCTCCAACCTTGTTGTCATTGTCATTTTCTAGTCCTGGCTTCCTCTTACCAGAAGTTGAGTTTAAAACTACATTGAAAGTCCAGCCTGTCAACAGGGAGCACCAAAATCCGCAAGCATCCAAGCTGATTTTCCCTCTGTGAGTACAGTCTGTGTCCTCTAATCATCTGCAGCAAATGAAAAGAGCTAAAATGGCATGATTCCTCTCACCCCCATTCTTTTTCATGATATGTCATTCATCTTTAGTAGGGTGGCAGAAAACTGTCCTTAAAATGGCAATTTCATGAAGTTAAGCATGATTTTGGATAAGTGAGCCCCAAGGGCTCAATAAACAAACATGAACAGATGTTCCAAATTGGGGAGGAATATGACAAAAGAAGAAGAGGGAATAATGTTGCCAGACTGACATTTCATACACAAGGCTCTGTCTGAGCTCTGAGCCACCAGTACACCTGCTGCAGGAACAGCATTTTGATATGATCTAATATACTCAGTAATGAGTTCAAAAGTGCAGCATGCACATAACTTCATTCTAAGGCCTGTAAATTAGAGTGATCTTCTAATGAGGAATAATAAGTCGCATTTCCCAGCCTGTGCTTAGGAAGTCACAAGCAGCGCAACTCTCTGGCTCAGAGGAAAAGGGCCCACCCTTTCTCTTCCTCCATGCTAGAGCCCCTGAGGAGGTCAGTCATCCCGAGAACAGCACTCCTAGCCCCACTGCAGCCAAGCTCCTGGCTGCAGAGTCAGGCACTGCACGTCCACAGAGCTGGGGGTGCTCCAGCCCGTACCACCCAAACACTACCCTCCCTAAGTCCAAAATTTGTTCACAGTTTGCTAAAGACAGGTATAAATCAAGAAACTGGGCTGTAATTTACAGGGTTGTAGATTACAGGCTCATGCCTGTAATCCCAACACCTTGGGAGGCCAAGGTGGGAGGATCACTTGAGCCCAGGAATTCAAGACTAGCCTGGGCAATGCAGGGAGACCCCATCTCCACAAATAAAATAATAAAAACATAAAACAAAGAAGCTAAACAGAAAAAACAGAACCATATACTCTAAGAAAAAAAAATATCTTGCACCCAACCATATAAAGGCTATTTCAGAAAAAAAAAAAAAAAAGTAATTCAATGACAAGTTTACAGCTTTAGGACAGGATACATCTTTTGTGCGCTTCAGCAGTTCTGAATCTGTTAAATCATCCTTGAGTGTCTAGTCTGTGCCCAACATTGTGCAAGGTGCTGATGTAAGGCTGTGGATGAGACAGACACAGTTGCTGTTAGTGGAGATGCAGTACTAGGCACAAAACCAGGCTTGGGGGTCAGAACCAGAGTCCCACCTCAATTCTGTCATTTCTTAGCTAGATGGTCCTGGAGAGGTCATGTAACCTCTCTGAGCCCCTCAGCTTCCTCATCTGTAAAACAGAGATAGTAATATGTCCTACATCATGTTTTGTAAAGTTTTTAGTACTGAACATAATAATCACTTGAAAATGGTAGCTATAATTATTTGATGTTAATGTATAAATGCTGATAAACATATCCTTATAGATTTGCCTTTAAATGTCCTTCATGAGCGTATATTCTGCCTTCCCAGCTAGAGGTGAATATTCATCAGGGCAGACACCATGTCTTCTTTTTCTTTGATATCCTCCAACTGTTTAGAGCTGCCTACAATGATGGCTGCCTCACTGTCCCACATCACTGTCCTAGACAAGCTGTAAGAAAACCAGAAAATTACATAGTCAAGAATTATAAACTGGGCACGGTGGCTCACGCTTTTAATCCCAGCACTTTGGGAGATCGAGGTGGGCAGATCATAAGGTCAGGAATTCAAGACCAGTCTGAAAAACATGGTGAAACCCTGTCTCTACTAAAAATACAAAAATTAGCCAGGCATGGTGGTGCACACCTGTAATCCCAGTTACTCAGGAGGCGGAGGCAGGAGAATTGCTTGAACCTGGAGGCAGAGGTTGCAGTGAGCCAAGATCACACCACTGCACTCCAGCCTGGGTGACAGTGTGAGACTCCATCTCAAAAAAAAAATATATATATATATATATATATATATATGTAATGGTGCTGCTCAGGAAGAATTAATGGAGTGACATGAGAAACAAGACTTGTAAACTATCGATTGTCATAATTGCAAAGTCTTGTGGCATCTCAAAACAGAAAGTCTAAAGCTCTGTTCTTCCCCCTGTTTAATGAAAACCAACCTAACCTTGAAACGATATTCTCTGACCCCAAGAATAATGAAAAGATTATTAAGTCTATAGGACATCTTGCTGTTGTGTAAACTGTAAAGCAAATGTATGTTCCCATAGAATACTCTGGCTTTTAAATCTACAAAGATTCACCTATTCCTGAATCATAAAAAAATATTTTTCAAGCAATTTCCTCATCCTGAGAGAGAAAATAAACTGTTTCTTCTGAGACATCAACAGCTTTCCTATGAAACCAAATGTTCTCCAGGACAAAAATTTTTGTCTTCCAAAGAAAGACTATTTTCTCCCTTCATCAACAAGAGATAGAACCTGCTGTTTTTAATTCATAAGGTACGCCCAACCTAAAACGGTTCAAGAATGTTTTCATACATTGCTTCAATGTTTCAAGAGCATCATAAGAATATATTTTAAAATATAATCAAACAGCTGTATATACTTTTCCATGTTTGATTCCCTCAAAAGTTACATAGATGTTTTCTTAAGGAGAAATAAGAATAGATTGTGTTATAACATTTGATAAATTCCTCCTGAGTCAAGAATAATACAGAGTGGTTGCAGGAAAATAGAAAATTCCAGGCAGCAGTTTCACATGACTAAGCAAAAGGAAACTGTTGAAATAGCTGCAGAAGCTATGAGTTGATAAGACCTTGGAAAACAGGGTGTGGACCAAGTTGGCAAAGACCAACTGGACCCAACATGACACTGGATTTGACCTAGGTTTCACTTAGGACCTCATTTTATACTCATTGACTGACTCAATCACACACCTAGTCACTGTGAAAAGTGGTTTGGAGATTTCTCAGAGAATTTAAAACAGAGCTACCATTTGAGCCAGCAATCCCACTACTGTGCATATACCCCAAGGAATATAAATTGTTCTGCCATAAAGATACATGCACACACATGTTCACCACAGCACTTTTCACAATAACAAAGACATGGAATCAACCTAGATGCCCATAAACAGTGGTCTGGATAAGGCAAGTGTGGTACATATACACCATGAAATACTATGCAGCCTTAAAAAGGAATGAAATCTTGTGCTTTTTAGCAACACACATGCAGCTAGAGGCCATTATCCTAAGCAAATTAAGACAGGAACAGAAAACCAAATGGGAGCTTGGAAGTGCCATGACCATTCCAAGATGATATCATTTAGATTTGTGTCCCTGCCCAAATCTCATGTCAAATTGTAATCCCCAGTATTGGAGGGGGAGCCTGGTGGGAGGTGATTGGATCACAAGGGCAGACTTCCCCCTTGCTGGCCTCATTATAGTGAGTGAATTCTCATGAGATCTGGTTGTTTAAAAGTGTGTAGCACCTCCCTGCTTTCTTCCTCCTGCTCCTGCCATATAAGATGTGCCTCCTTCCTCTTCATCTTCTGCCATGATTGTAAGTTTCCTGAGACCTCCACAGCCATACTTCCTGTACAGCTTGCAGAACCGTGAGCCAATTACACCTCTTTTCTTTATAAATGACCCAGTCTCAGGTAGTTCTTTATAGCAACGCGAAAACAGACTAATACACAAGAACACTGATATTTGGTGTAAAAATGGGTGGCACCACAGTTCCAAGAAATCGCCACCTTTTTCAGGAATTTTCATGAATATTCCACCCTTTGGTTAAAAACCCATAAGCATAGAAACCCCAAGCCCCATTGTGTAACTTTCTCTTGAGTACACATACACTCCCCTTTCTTGAGTGTGTACTTTTTTCACTTTGCAGTAAATCTCCATACTTTCTCTATTTTCTGACTCATCCTTGAATTCCTTCTCACAATGGTGTCAAGAGCCTTGACACTGACTGAAGTTGAAGTCCCACTGGTGCCTGGGAACCTCCCCAGTCCACTGGTATTACACTTTTGCTCAAAAATGAGGTATTCAATGACAAACGGGAAGTTATGTTTGGTAAGGGGAAAAAAGATCATTAAATGTTTCCAAGAAAGTCATTGAACATAGAAAAGATTGTCGCACACGTTCAGCCCTTTAGAAGTCTCGTAACTCCCCTTAGATGCTCCTGAAAGAATTGGTGAAGTAGACAATGGCTTTATTGGAAGTAGATCCTCCACAATCTGGCCACATTCCTAACTCTGCTTCGTCGCCACCTTCTGCTGCTCTGCCTGCTTGGCTTGGCAACCCCATTTATGTCCTCACTAAGCCCAACCTCTCCAGACTGCACCCAGCCCCCTCCCCATGAGCTGCTGATGGAGCTGCCACCAGCTTGTCCCAGCCTTCCTACACCTGGGCCCAGTCTTCAGGGGCAGCCCTGACAAGGTTGGGCCATGACCCAGAAGGACTGATTCAAGCAGCCAACTGCTTGTTTTGAATGATTTAATCTACTTGAGAATAGCAACCGGAATGGATGGTACTTTGAGACTTCCAGCTCTGATTCTAACAACTTGTGACTAAATCTTCCCAGAAGAACTAAATAGAGAAATGCCCCATCCATTTAAAACCTAAACCAAGAAAAGATGATCAGTGCTAAAATCATCTAACCCCAGTCCAGGACTATTATCAGCAGATTACCGGGCTGGTTTAGACCTTTCCAAAATGAAAATGCAGGCTTCTCTATGCATAGATGTGTGATAAAGTGGGGGGAGGGAGGGAGAGCAGGGCGAGATGAGCATCTTTATCTTAGCATAACTAAGAGCAGATTATCCCTCACCTCTGAGGTTTGAATAAAAGAGAAAGAAAGCCGAGGAAAGCAATTAAGACGGCTTAATAAGGGTCTGAGAGGGTTTCGCTGCAAGCAATAATAATAATTCAGCTTAGGTAGTGGAAGGCAGGAAAAACGATTCAATCCTATTTAGTACATCTGAAGCCAGATCTGCATGTGGTACTGAACACTGGTCATTTGTATTTGGATAATTCACCAGTTGCCACTAAGAAATTACCCTAGGGAATGCTTTCTGGGAAGGATGTGGGGGAGGGGAGCCAAGGACAGGCTGTGTCCTCTCACCTTATTGTTCAGAGCCTGGAATCATTTGCATGGCCCTCTGAGGATGAAGTCTTTTCTGCCATTTGGTAGATTGCCATCAAATTTCAAATGACATGATGCGCAGTAGATTTATGCACCGTGAAGCGGATACTGCAGGGGTTTGGTGTATTTGTGTTTCATTTCCAGTTAAACAATACACAAGGGGCTGTCACACTAACAAGGTTTATAATGATTGACTTGTTCAGCCGTATCGAGACCTTTACTTCAATAGAGCAGAAGCCTCAATAAACAGGAAATTTATATTTGAACAGATGTCTGTCTAGAAGGGTGGTGCCATATTTCTGCCTGACTTGGTACAAAATGAATTGTGTACATTTCCCTCCAAAACACAGGGCATAGCTAAATTCTGGACAATTGACTGGATCTCTGGGTCACTAGCATCTCACTCCTATAAAATAGAATCTCTGAATATGTGTGTTTAAATCCTCTGAAAGAAGAACTATCAAGTATAATTCAATACTTGGCTGTGCTCATTTTTAAGCATAAATTAACAGTTTTGAAAAATACAGTCATATCAGAACAAAAAGAAAACAGTTCTATCTCTGTGATAAGGAGCAACTTAATTCCTTGAGCCTCAATTTTCCCATCTAAAAAGTAGAAATAGCAAAACCCCATGTACAATGTTGTTATGAGAATAAAAGGTTGTCATGATAAAAGTCTAGGAAAGCCTAGCACACAGTTGTTGTCTGATAAATATTTGTTTAATAAAATACACACAGATCATCTAAGTGACCCTCTAGACCCATCTGATCTTGCCTTTGGTGGATGAGTTCATATTATCTGTGACAGAATTAAGAACAGTAAGAACATTCAGGAACAGAACAGCGCAAGACACGGTGAGAAGAGAATGCTTTCCTGAAACCTAATCCATCCAGTGAACCAGACAGACATGACAAGTGTGGTCACTGCCGGGGACTGATTCCCTGAGGAGCCAGATAAAACCTGCTAAGAGAAAAAAGAGTTGAGGGTTGTTGAAGAGAACAATTTATTCTCACCTTGGATTCAAAAATCCTTAGCTATGTGTTGAATGAATGAATGAATGAGTCAATAAATGAGAAAACAAACACGTACTTATGTAACCACCTCCAGAGTATTTTAATGAACCATTCATGAATTCAGAATAAGTTATTGGGCCCTTACCATGTGCCAGACTGTGCTAGGGTCTGATGATAAAGGAGTGGGAAGACTGAGTAGTCCTTGCCTTCTAAGAGCTCACAGCCTAGTAGGGAGATAAATAAACAAATAACCACATAAATGAAGACAGGAATCATGATAAGTGCTATGATGGAAGAACAGAGAGTGCTATGCGAGTATTTATATCATGCAAACCTAATTTCTGGGACCTGAGGTATGTGTAGAAATTAGTCAGGGAAAGAGTGGAGGAAAAAGAGTTCCAGGCAGAGCGAACAGCCCATGAGAAATCTCTGAGGCAAGGGAGAGATGGGCACATTCTTAGAACTGGAAGACAAACTCAGTAGCTGGAATAGCAGAAGCAAAGCGAAGACTGACAAGAGTTGGCAGGAACCTAATCGGGCAGAGTCTTGTTGGTTATGTTATTAATTTTGTATTTTATTCTAAATGCAATGGGAAACAATAACATGATCACACTTTTGCTTTTAAAAAAGTCATTCTGACTACAGTGTGCAGAATAAATCAGAACAATATAAAAGTAGACATGGGGAAGCTATTGAGAAGCTATTACAGCAACTCTAACATGAAATGCCATTGGCTTACACCAGGAAGTAGAGATGGGTTGAATACATATTTTTGAAGTAGAATTGACAAACTTGAAATTCAAATGGCTGTCAGGGCAACAGAGTAGACAGGGGTACTACCTATGGAATGGAGTATACCAAAATAAGACCATACTGGGGAGTGGGGAAAGGGGCAGTAAAAAAGGTCAAGAGTTTAATATCAGATAATTCAAGCTTAAAATGTCTCCAACCACTAAAGTGGATGTGTCTATGGCTCAAAAGAGAAGTCAGAATTAAAACATCAACTGGGAAGCTACAGACATACATGAACTATGAGCAAAACCGCCAGAGTGGCTGAGATTGCCCAAGGAACATATAGAGGAACAAGACAGCTCAACGTTCCCATGGAGGTCAAGAGGCCTGGGAAGGAGAAGTCATGAGATGGGAGGAAAACGGAGAGTGCTTGGTGCCAGGGAAGTAAGGTAGCATTTCCATAAATGCACGTTGAATGTTGTTCCAAACAAAGAAAAATGGGAACTGAAATGAGCCCACTGGATTTAACAACACCCAAGTAACCGTAGTAAGTAGTGATGTCGTGGAGTTGTGAGGACAGAAGCCAGTCTGGAGAGGGTGGGAAACACAGAGGTGAGGAAGCACATGGGCAGGAGCAGACCAGGCTTGGGCGAGGGTGGCTGCAGAAGCACAGTCACAGGAGAGAGGCCAGAGTCACAGGCCTCTAAATGTGAGGCAAGGTCATGTTATGAGATCAAGGGAGAGTGGGCAGTTTTAAGGATAATGAAAAAGGTGTAAGACAGTCTTTCAGGAAAGCAGAATGGAACTTCCTAAAAGAAAGCAGTACGAAGCTTGCCATGCCATGAGGAGAAGCCAATTGTGTTTGGTGATTATGAACGCACAGTGTTATCATCGGCTAGGCCGTGAGATACTCTCCAACCATGCCAAGACATTCAAGAGTAGACCTGAGCTGGGAGACGCGGCTCACTCCTGTAATCCCAGCGCTTTGGGAGGCAAAGGTGCGAGGATTGCTTGAAGCCAGGGGTTTGAGACCAACCTGCACAACACAGTCAGATCCCTATCTCTACCAAAAACAAAAAAATTAGTTGGTCATGGTGGCACCTGCCAATAGTCCCAGCTATTCAGGAGGCTGAGGTGGGAGGATTGCTTGAGTCCAGGAGTTTGAGGCTACAATGAGCTATGATTGAGCCACTGCACAGGTGACAGAGAAAGACTCTATTTCAAAAAGGAAGACTGGGGCGAGTAGACCTGGAGAAGGTGGGTGGCTGGGATCATCCAGACCTGGGATTTTGCCAGCTGGGCAAAAAGACAAATAGGAAGATATTTGCAACAAAGAAATTGTCGTGTGAACAATGAAGTCTAAGCTGGACAGAGGGCATGTAGACACTCGAAGAGCTGGTAGGGAGAGAGAAAGCAGAAGGGTCCATGGACTGGAGATGCAGGGGGGATGTGAGCAGGGGAGTGGGGAAGATACAACAAGCAGCTTTCGGGAGTGAGGTGTGTGATTTAGAGATTCTGCAGATGGCGGAGCCTCCGGTGATGATGACCATCAGAGCGTAGCCATGGGAGGCGCCTGCTCAACCTAAGAGTGGAAGAGGAAGTCCTTGTAGATGAAGTGCTCAAAAAACTGAAAGTTTGGAATGTTGAATAGATTTCACTGTGGATGTGTAAGTCAACTAGGATAAAGACAGATATTGAAGTAGACTGAAAGATTGGGAGCCAGGTTCTAAAGTCTTCAGTGAGAGAGACAGAGATTTACTTACCAAAAAGTAAGGAAATTACAATGAAGAGGAGGGGAAGAAAGTGGCACACCTGGATAGTTTTAGCCCCAAAGGATTGAAATGTTTATAAAAGGAAAGGGTAGTTATGGTCTAACTGTGTCACAAGGGAGGAAGAAAGACACTTACCACACTGTCTAATCCTTAAATAAATCAAATGTGAAAAAATAGCCTCTACCCAAAAGTGCCTCAAGGAATATAACAATAATAATAACTCTAAATTTTTTGAGTGTGCTAAGAATATTTTATGTGTTACTTTATAAAAACCATTATTATTCCCATTTTACAGATGAAGAAACTGAAGCTTGGAAGGTTAAAGTAACTTGCATTAGTCAGGTATGTAGTAAATGGCAGAGCTGAAGCCATAACCTGCAGGAAAGTTTCCATTTATTGAAATGTTCTTGAGGGCTTGTTAAGGATGCAGTGCTTCTTTTATATCGGGAGGGATCTTGGAGAAGCCATTATTATATGGACTAATGGTGGAGTATTGGAAGTTATTGCAGTTGGCCAGTTCGGGTGAAGGTGTTCATTTCACCCTGTGTCCTAAAGGAAAGAACTGGCCTTGCTCCCTCCCCTCCCCCTCTTCTCCTTTCCCTCTCTCTCCTCCTGCAACACAAACTCTTTAAAGCTGTTACTGCATTTATTTTTGTCTCCCCTGAGTCTAACATCGTGCCTGATTCACAGTAGCTGTTCAATAAATATTTATTGACCTGGAACAAGGAAAATGTCCAGACTAAACCAACAGACCAACCTTCTCTCACTTGCTAAGACTAGGACAAAAGAGAAGGGATAAGACAGATTCCCTTATTATCATCTTCTTGCCTCTCAAGAATGAGTCAGATATGTGGCCACTTTGTCTTACATAACAGTAAAGTGATTAAACATGTATGCTAGGCTTTTAAGGACAATCTTGGTTTTAAGGGAAGCCGCAGGCCTGGACAGAGCACAGTAATTTCACACTGGCATGAAATTCTCCAACTCTCAGGGATTTGTCTTCCTACTTTCCCCAGGGCACAAAGACAGAGAAAAATTGATTCTCCTTTACTGTAAATTCCCTTCCCATTCTCCCCAGTTTTCAATCTTCAAACATATAAGTATTAAAAATAAAGAGGTGGCTGGTAAGATGGCCAAATAGGAACAGCTCCAGTCTGCAACTCCCAGGAAGACCAATGCAGAAGGTGGATGATTTCTGCATTTCTTACTGAGGTACCCGGCTCATCCAACTGGGACTGATTAGACAGTGGGTGCAGCCAATGGAGGGCAAGCCAAAGGAGGGTGGGGAGTCACCTCACCCGGGAAGCACAAGTGGTCAGTGAACACCCTCCCATAGCCAAGGGAAGTCATGAGGGACTGTTCCATGAGAGACAGTGCATTCTGGCCCAGGTGCTACGCTTTTCCCATGGTCTTCACAACCTGCAGACCAGGAGATTCCGTCGGGTGCCTACACCACAAGGACCCTGGGTTTCAAGCACAAAACTGGGTGGCTCTTTGAGCAGACACTGAGCTAGCTGCAGAAGTTTTTTTTCATATCCCAGTGGCGCCTGGAACACCAGCAAGACAGAACCATTCACCTCCCTGGAAAGGGGACTGAAGCCAGGGAGCCAAGTGGTCCAGCTCAGTGGATCCCACCTCCACAGAGCCCAGCAAGCTAAGATCCACTGGCTTGAAGTACTCAATGCCAGCACAGCAGCCTGAAGTCGACCTGGAACACTCGAGCTTGGTGGGGGAAGGGGAGTCCACCATTACTGAGGCTTGAGTAGGCAGTTTTCCCCTCACAGTGTAAACAAAGCCACGGGGAAGTTCAAACTGGGCAGAGCCCACCGCAGCTCAGCAAAGCTGCTGTCACCAGACTGCCTCTCTCGATTCCTCCTCTCTGGGAAGGGCATCTCTGAAAGAAAGGCAGCAGCCCCAGTCAGGGGCTTATAGATAAAACTCCCATCTCCCTGAGACAGAGCACCTGGGGGAAGGGGCAGCTGTGGGCACAGCTTCAGCAGACTTAAACATTCCTGCCTGCTGGCTCTGAAGAGAGCAGCAGATCTCCCAACACAGCTCTTGAGCTCTGCTAAGGGACAGACTGCCTCCTCAAGTGGGTCCCTGGCCCCCATGCATCCTGACTAGGAGACACCCTCCAGCAGAGGTCAATAGACACCTCATACAGGAGAGCTCCAGCTGGCAACTGGTGGGTGCCCCTCTGGGACGAAGCTTCCAGAAGAAGGAACAGGCAGCAATCTTTGCTGTTCTGCAGCCTCTGCTGGTGATACCCAGGCAAACAGGGTTTGGAGTGGACCTCCAGCAAACTCCAGCAGATCTGCAGCAGAGGCACCTGACCGTCAGAAAGAAAACTAACAAACAGAAAGGAATAGCATCAACATCAACCTAAAAGGCCATCTACACAAACACCCCATCCAAAAGTCACCAACATCCAAGACCAAAGGTAGATAAATCCACGAAAATGAGGAAAAAACAGCACAAAGAGGCTGAAAACTCCAAAAACCAGAATGCTGCTTCTCCTCCAAAGGATCACGACTCTTTGCCAGCAAGGGAGCAAAACTGGACAGAGAATGAGTTTGATGAATTGACAGAAGTAGGCTTCAGAAGGTGTGTAATAACAAACTCCTCCGAGATAAAGGAGCATTTTGTAACCCAATGCAAGGAAGCTAAGAACCTTGAAAAAAGATTAGACAAATTGCTAACTAGAATAACTAGTTTAGAGAAGAACATAAATGACCGGATGGGGCTGAAAAACACAGTACGAGAACTTCGTGAAGCATGCACAAGTACCAATAGCCTAATCGATCAAGCGGAAAAAAGGATATCAGAGACTAAAGATCAACTTAATGAAATAAAGCATGACGACAAGATTAGAGAAAAAAAGAATGAAAAGGAACAAACAAAGCCTCCAAGAAATATGGGACCATGTGAAAAGACCAAATCTATGTTTGATTGGTGCATCTGAAAGTGACGGGGAGAATGGAACCAAGTTGGAAAACACTCTTCAGGATATTATCCAGGAGAACTTCCCCAACCTAGCAAAACAGGCCAACATTCAAATTCAGGAAATGCAGAGGACACCACAAAGATACTCCTTGAGAAGAGCAACCCCAAGACACATAATTGTCAGATTCGCCAAGGTTGAAATGAAGGAAAAAAATTGCTAAGGGCAGCCAGAGAGAAAATTTGGGTTACCCACAAAGGGAAGCCCATCAGACTAACAGCGGATCTCTTGACAGAAACCCTACAAGCCAGAAGAGAGTGGGGGCCAATATTCAACATTCTTAAAGAAAATAATTTTCAACCCAGAATTTCATATCCAGCCACGCTAAGTTTCATAAGTGAAGGAGAAATAAAATCCTTTACAGACAAGCAAATGCTGGGAGATTTTGTCACCACCAGGCCTGCCTTACAAGCACTCCTGAAGGAAGTACTAAACATGGAAAGGAAAAACCAGTACCAGCCACTGCAAAAACATACCAAATTGTAAAGACCATTGACACTATGAAGAAACTGAGTCAACTAATGGGCACAGTAACCAGCTAGCATCATAAAGATGGATCAAATTCACACATAACAATATTAACCTTAAATGTAAATGAGCTAAATGCCCCAAATAAAAGACACAGACTGGCAAATTGGATAAAAAGTCAAGACCCCTCAGTGTGCTTTACTTAGGATACTCATGTGCAAAGACACACATAGGCTCAAAATAAAGGGATGAAAGAATATTTACCAAGCAGATGGAAAGGAAAAAAAAAGGCAAGGGTTGCAATCCTAGTCTCTGATGATATAGACTTTAAACCAACAAAGATCAAAAGAGACAAGGGCGTTACATAATGGTAAAGGGATCAATGCAACAAGAAGAGCTAACTATCTTAAATACATATGCACCCAATACAGGAGCACCCAGATTCATAAAGCAAGTTCTTAGAGACCTACAAAGAGACTTAAATTCCCACGCAATAATAGCAAGAGACTTTAACACCCCACTGTCAATATTAGACAGATCAATGAGACAGAAAATTAACAAGGATATCCAGGACTTGAACTCAGCTCTGGACCAAGCAGGCCTAATAGACATCTACAGAATTCTCCACCCCAAATCAACAGAATATACATTCTTCTCAGCACCACATTGCACTTATTCTAAAATTGACCACATAATTAAAAGTAAAACACTCCTCAGCAAATGCAAAAGAACAGAAATCATAACAAACAGTCTCTCAGACCACAGTGCAATCAAATTAGAACTCAGGACTAAGAAACTCACTTAAAACCACACGACTACATGGAAAGTGAACAACCTGCTCCTGAATGACTACTGGGTAAATAATGAAAGGAAGGCAGAAATAAATAAGTTATTTGAAACCAATGAGAACAAAGACACAACGTAACAGAATCTCTGGGACACAGCTAAAGCGTCTTTAGAGGGAAATTTATTCCACTAAATGCCCACAGGAGAAAGCAGGAAAGATCTAAAATCGACACCCTAACATCACAATTAAAAGAACTAGAGAAGCAAGAGCAAACAAATTCAAGAGCTAGCAGAAGGCAAGAAATAACTAAGATCAGAGCAGAACTGAAGGAGATAGAGACACAAAAAAAACTCTTCAAAAAAAAAATGAATTCAAGAGCTGTTTTTTTGAAAAGAGTAACAAAATAGATACACTGCTAGCCAGACTAATAAAGAAGAAAAGAGAGAAGACTCAAATAGACGCAATAAGAAATGATAAAGGGGATATCACCAACCACTGAATCCACAGAAATACAACTACCATCAGAGAATACTATAAACACCTCTACACCAATAAACTAGAAAATCTAGAAGAAATGGATAAATTCCTGGACACATACACCCTCCCAAGACTAAACCAGGAAGAAGTCGAATCCCTGAATAGACCAATAACAAGTTCTGAAATTGAGGCAGCAATTAGTAGCCTACCAACCAAAAAAAGCCCCAAGCCAGACGGATTCAGAGCCAAATTCTACCAGAAGTACAAAGAGGAGCTGATACCATTCCTTCTGAAACTATTCCAAAAAATAGGAAAAAAGTGCCTCCTCTCTAGCTCATTTTATGAGGCCAGCATCATCCTGATACCAAAACCTGGCAGAAACACAACAAAAAAAGAAAATTTCAGGCCAATGTCACTGACGAACATCATGCAAAAATCCTCAATAAAATGCTGGCAAACCGAATCCAGCATCACATCAAAATCTTATCCACCATGATCAAGTCGGCTTCATCCCTGGGATGCCAGGCTGGTTCAACATAGAAGAAAACCTAGGCAATACCATTCAGAACATAGGCATAGGCAAAGATGTCATGACTAAAACACCAAAAGCAATGGCAACAAAAGCCAAAATTGACAAGTGGCATCTAATTAAACTAAAGAGCTTCTGCACAGCAAAAGAAACTATACTCAGAGTGAACAGGCAACCTACAGAATGGGAGAAAAGTTTTGCAATCTATCCATCTGACAAAGGGCTAATATCCAGAATCTACAAGAAACTTAAACTTAAGTTTACAAGAAAAAAAACAAACAACCCCATCAAAAAATGGGCTAAGGATATGAACAGACACTTCTCAAAAGAAGACATTTATGTGACCAACAAACATATGAAAAAAAGCTCATCATCACTGGTCATTAAAGAAATGCAAATCAAAACACAATGAGATACCATCTCATGCCAGTTAGAATGGCGATCATTAAAAAGTCAGGAAACAACATGCTGGAGAGGATGTGGAGAAATAGGAATGCTTTTACGCCATTGGTGGGAGTGTAAATTACTTCAACCATTGTGGAAGATGGTGTGGCGATTCTTCAAGATCTAGAACAAGAAATACCATTTCACCCAGCAATCCTATTGCTGTGTGTATACCCAAAGGATTAGAAATCATTCTACTATAAAGACACATGCACACATATATTTATTGCAGCACTATTCACAATACCAAAGACTTGGAAGCAACCCAAATGTCCATCAATGACAGACTGGATAAAGAAAATGTGGCACATATACACCATGGAATACTATGCAGCCATAAAAAAGGATGAGTTCATGTCCTTTGCAGGGACATGGATGAAACTAGAAACCATCATTCTCAGCAAACTAACACAGGAACAGAAAACCAAACAAGGCATGTTCTCACTCATAAGTGGGAGTTGAACAATGAGAACACACAGACACAGGGAGGAGAACATTGCACGCTGGGGCCTGTTGGGGAGTGGGGGGTTAAGGGAGGGATAGCATTAGGAGAAATACCTAATGTAGATGACGGGTTTGTAGGTGCAGCAAACCACCATGGCATGCATCTACCTATGTAACAAATCTGCACACTCAGCACATGTATCCCAGAACTTAAAGTATAATTTTAAAATAATAAAATAAATAAATAGCCAGGTGCAGTGGATCACACCTGTAATTCCAGCACTTTGGGAGCCCAAGGCGGGTGGATCACCTGAGGTCAGGAGTTCGAGACCAGCCTGGCCAACATGGTAAAACCCTGTCTCTACTAAAAATACAAAAAATTAGCCAAGTGTGTTGCTGCACACCTGTAATCCCAGCTATTCGGGAGGCTGAGGCAGGAGAAGAGCTTGAACCCAGGAGAGGGAGGATGCAGTGAGCCAAGATCATACCACTGCACTCTAGCCTAGGTGACAGAGTGAGACTCCGTCTCAAAAAAATAATAATAAAGAAATGTGGAAGGGATAAGATAAGAGCCCACCACTCAAACCAGAGGAAATTGGTCTGTAATGATGTCGTATTTCTAAAAATGGCAGTGTGTGAAGTCCAAGATTTCAGTCTGTTCTGATTCAGCATACAAGTATTGTGTTAGAGTGCTTCCATACTTAGGTCAGTCCCTCCCTGCAGGAAACCCATCGAAAGTTTTCAGCTCTCGGGAAGATGGCTATGATTTCAGTATTTACATATTTTACTTAGTTTTCATCCCTCTTTCAAGTAATAGATGCTAGAACCCACCAAGATGCCATGACCGTGATTTGTGTCACAATCTGCCAACCTAGCCAGTGCTCTCTGAGAGATGTTAATCCTATAATGGAAGCAGGAGAACCAAAACCTTCTGAACATTCATCACTGATGGGTGAGGTCAGGTCAATGAATCGATGCACACTTAGATCCAGGCTTGAAAATGGAAGAGGATGTGGACACAGTTACGGCTCCAATTTAATCCACCGTCCTCATGCTGTGTGCCTACAAAACATGCCAACCACTCCACAAATAGGGCAGCCCAGGGCCCCAAGGTCCAATCTCCACCCTCTAGGAGACTGCAATCTACAGATGCAAAATATATTTTCTTTAAAATGACATTCAAATGCCTCCTTTCCCTTCTTCATATTTCAAGATTCCAATGGAGAGGAGGCAGTGCCTTTTGCAGTGTTTCAGAGGTTGTCAGTAATTCCCCGCACCTTAATTCCTGATGATAAGCCTGTTACAATGGTGAGGCTTCAGGTGTGTCCTTCAAGAATGATGGAGGTAACATGGTGGTCCAGGCCAAAGACAGAGACCAAAGGGAATGGCTGGACCAAGAAGACCCAGTGATGACTTTCCAACAGCCACCACACTGAATTCTTATCCAATATCTTTACCCATCTGCTCAGAAGATACAAGAACACTGTGCTCTATCTTCCAACTTCTATCTAGGTTTTACTGACTCAGTACTATCACTCAGTAATATCAATGCTTTCTATGTGCCGGACAGTTTCCTGGGTTTCTTAAATGTTTATAATTCTTACCCTGAAAGTTTGACCAGATTACCAGCCTCATCTTGTGTATAAGAAAACTGAGGCACAAAAGTGTGGCTAATAAATGGAGATGGAACTGAAACCCACACTTCTTGGGCTTCCTGGCCCTCATGTTTGACTATGATGCAATGGTGCTTCCCAGAAGATAAAACCTAAAATGGTTCAACACAATTTGGCAGTGGCAGCCCTGTTGTCAGAGACTCATAAGTGACTCTTCCTCCTCTCCAATCTTATCTCCTATCTGTAACACAAGCAGCAGAGGAGGCAGAAAAGATAGTGGGTGTGCCGAGCATAGAGTAGAAATGAGGTTGTGTGCTTCAACAGAAACATGAAGATAAAGGTCCTTTGGGTCACCTCATATTCCAGATACACCAGGAGAGACTTCTCCAGAATCAGCAAACTTGACCATGAAACATGGTGGGAGGGTAAAGTCCGTGTTCTAAAATTATCACCCAGGGGGCTCCAGCCCACAAAGAGAAAGCATGCCTCCCTCCTGCCACCCCATGGAGTGGCAAGAGAGTGAAAGACGCAAGTCTGTTTCCCGTCACTAATCATAACTCCAGACTCCCATGGATGCCTATGAGAAGAGGATCTCATGCAGAAAAAAAAAAAAAAAAAAAAAAAAAAAAATGGGTGTCATAACTTCAACAATGTGAGAAAAAGCAAAACAGATCGCAGGAGCCTGCGAGAACAGAATGTAAGAGAACGTGAAATGTTCATGGTTTCAGTCGCATATACAAATTATGAACCAGTTGGGATTCACCAGAAATGTTTTGTGGGCCAACTTTTCAATGCAATGCTTTGCTCAGTCTGGAGAAGTGTGAAGAACTGGCAGCTGACTTATGGTGCCTTGTTTTAAGTGTAAATCTGGGTTCATCCCAGCAGCTTACATCTCCAGGGCCCTCCAACAACCAGCTGAGTCAGCAACTGCAACAGCAAGCCTCCCCATGGAGAAGTTTGTCACTAGAGACACCACACTTGAGTACACCATATTGCAGCTTCCGAAGAAAAGCCCTAGGGTACTCCTCTCCAAATGCCCACAGGATGACTTTACAAAGCCATTGGAATTAGCCCATGCCTATGTCCCCTTCCTGAGCTCCTAGATTGGTACTAGACACTTAGTGAGGGCACCCAGTGTTGGGTGCTAAGAACTCTGCCACCAACTTTCACAAGATTAGCTTGTTAACTTCATAACTAACACAGCAAGAACAGGAAGATGAGTCAACTGCAGCACAGAGAAGGTAGCTGGCTTGCTACCGTGCTGTAAGTAACACAGCTAGGATCCAATTCACTTCACAACACAGACGAGGGTCTGCCCTGCACAGCAGCAGACACTGTGTTTATCCTGAGATTACTAAGACATTGCCATGATCTTTGAGGAATTGACAGTCTACTGGAGTGTGCCTCATCTCATGGGTTTCAATCCAGATTTTTCTGCCACTTTTTAAAATACTGTAACTACTTCCAAACACTTTATTGTCTGTATTTCATTTTGTGCTTAGCACAGACTATCCAGAAAGGTATTTACCTTCCTATGTACATGGGCCATATTTTTACCAGGATTTTAAGCTTTGTTATTTTTTTGAGATGAAATCTCAGTCTTGTCCCCAGGCTGGAGTACAATGGTGCGATCTTGGCTCACTGCAACCTCTGCCTCCCAGGTTCAAGTGATTCTCCTGCCTCAGCCTCCCCAGTAGCTGGGATTACAGGTGCCTGCCACCACACCCAGCTAATTTTTGTATTTTTAGTAGAGACGGGGTTTCACCATGTTGGCCAGGCTGGTCTCGAACTCCTGACCTCAGGCGATCCACCTGCCTCAGCCTCCCAAAGTGCTGGGATTACAGGTGTGAGCCACCACGCCCAGCCTTAAGCTCTTTGAAGGCAAGGAATATGTTATGAACCTCTTGTTCCTGTACCTAGCACTGTATCCTACACCTAATAGGCTAGCTTAGCAGGTTTCTTTTAATATTGGTGGTGGTGGTGCTGATGTGAGTGATTGAGATCAGTTCAAAGTAGAGAAGAAAGAATTCGAGTTTGCTCCCTTACTACCAACAAAAAGGTGTGTCTGTGTGGATATTATATGATTAAAATTCATTTCAGGAAACATTACACACTAGCAGCCTGTAATTCAGAGTCTAGGCTCTCAAACCAGACTAATTACATTTAAAATCCATTCCCATCATGTATGTATTAGCTGGGTGCCCTAAGCATATTACTTAATTTCTCTGTGCCTCATTTCCCTCTCTGTAAAATGAGAATAATAATAGTAACAACCCACCCTCGCAAAGACTGTGTGTGTTAAAACATGTAAAGTGCTTAGAACGGAGTCCAACACATAGTAAGTGTTCAACTAACATTGACTCTGGCTATGATCTTCAGATAATTTTGCCTCAGTGCAGTTAGTATATAGTTATAGGATTGGCAGAAACAAATTACAGGGTAACAGACCCTATTAATGGATTTATTTTAAATAATAACTTCCAAGGGGCATCCTTGGTTCAGTATGAATTTAGTTCAATGCTTCATCTGGAAAATGATAATTTTGTCAATAAATATTTATTAAGTACCAAATAATACTTAATTAATTGTGTGTCTCTGTCACAAAAATTTGTCTTCTAGCACACTTAATAAATATTTATTGACGAAATTATTATTTTATAGATGAAGAACCATCTTCTTCCCTCAAAGAGCTCAGAGTCGAGGGCTGAACCTAGCACAATAAATGCAAGGACAAGGGAAAACACCAAGTATTATGGAACACAAAGAAGGGCTACACCTGCCGTTCTGAGGAGGTGAAAAGAAGTCTCTTGGAAAGGCCACATCTGTACCAAATTTTGAAGTAGCAGTGAGCCAGTTACAGAAGCGAGAGATAATAGAAACAATAATGATGTTAATAATTATAACACCATGTATTCTCATGTGTCTTTACAACTTACAAAATGTTGCAATGAAACTGACTGGTAATTGGTCCAAAATGTGAGCACATGAGCTGTACCAGACCAATCAGGGTTCTTTTCTGCCTGAGCTGATGGAGAATTGTGTCTTTATCTGTCTGGTTACAACAAAGGTGAGAAGACAGAGCTGCTGCTGCCACGTCCCCAGCTGAGCGGAGAAGCAGCTGTCGGGAAAGAATGAAGTTGCCAAGCAGAGGCAGAAATTAGAAAGATCATGTTTGATATGCTGGATCTAGTTGTCTGTAAAGCCGGCTCCCCTTGCCCTTCCACTTGGACTTACATGCACTGATGATGACAGCGAATACTTATAATTAATAATATTGCTAATGACCATGTATTGAGAGCTTAATATGTACTAAAGCCTGTGCCAAGCTCCTCACACTGCCAGTAGCACAAAATTCTTTTATAAAATGTGGGCAAATATAAAGCAGTTGCCAGACAAGGAAGAAATCAGCTGCTTTAACTGCCTATTTCTTATCAAATTAAATTAAATCCCTGCTTAGCCAACAGCTAAGAACTGTGTCTCACTTAAGCAGCATCACTGGATAGTTAGTATAGACAATGAAATCTGGTTGTTTGGTGCTATTTTTTTAATATTCTTGCCTTTATTTGTTCTGTAAGTCCAAAGAGGCTTTGTCTAAAGTCAGGGATTTATTTTCTTACCAGGTCAATAACTTTGATTAACATGATATAAAAAATTTTAGTGTGATATACAGAAATCTCAGAAAGTAATTGTAAAACATTTTAACGCACTTCTTAAAATCTTAATTTACAAGACACTTTGTCTTACCACCACTGACCTTTCAATGCAAAAACTTTACAATATTTGTTTGCCAATTATTTAAATATAGCCCACTTTTGATCACTTGCAGACATGTATTTGGGGGGCAAAAGGAGAGATTGGTTCTATCAGGATGCTCCTCAACCCGGCATGCTGCCCAATCCATCGTCAACTTACTACTTACCAGTGCTCTCTGACATCCCCCAGGCCACCAGCCCCACTCCAGCCCCATGCCGAACTCATTTTAAGATAAATGCCTGTACAGTACTCTGCCAGCAATAGCTCCTCAGGTATGGATTTAACACTGTTCATCTGTACAGCTCAAATAAAGTGTTACTCTCTAGTAATGTTGTCTGAAGGGTCTTTAAAATAGTCCCCCTGTCCTTTTCTCTTGCCAGGTGCAAATTCTTCCTTCATCAGCAAAGACAATTTGCTGTGGGACACGGCTCCAAATTGCCTGCATCCTCATTTATGCTGCTGGAGAACGGCATAAATGCTCCTTTTTCACCGTTCTACTACTTACTGCTGTTGTCAAAGACACCAGAAACCAAGTCAGTTTCCACACTATGCAAAGCATTAGAAAAATAACAACAACACGAACACACAGTGGTTTGGTCCTTAACCGTATTCTAAGTACATGATTTTAACACAATGTGAATTCTAAAATGTGGACTGGACAGATCGTTTTATTCCTCTTTTACAGATAACAGAGAGCACAAACAACTTGTTCAAGGTCACTGGACTGAAAGTGACAGAGCCAGGACTCTGTCCCACATGCAAAGACTCCATGCATCGTGCCTATGACTCTCAGAGAAGAAGGCTATCATAAAAAGATCTATGCTTGATGCTAGAAATTCAAGACCAGCCTGGGCAACATAGCAAGACTCTCATCTCCACAAAAAAAGAAAAAAAAGTTAAAAATAGGCATAGTGGAGCACACTGGTGGTAGTCTCAGCTACTCAGGAGACTAAGGTGGGAGGATCCCATGAGCCAAGGAGCTCGAGACTGCAGTGAGCTGTGACACACCACTGCACTCCAGCCTGTGCAACAGAGAAAGACCCTGTCTCAAACAAACAAACAAACAAACAAGCAAAAAAACACTAAATCCCAAACAAACCTAACCAATAATAAAAATCATTTCAGTTTACAGCCTTGGTTGTTTTTTCTTTACTTCATATTCTTTTTGGGATATATGATGCTTGTCTTTAATAGATACATATTATGTTTGATGAAAAACTTTTAATATTTATCTCCTTCGGATAAACAGTCCAAAATGTTTCCAAAAATAACAATTCATTCTTATTAAAAGCTCTGTGTGGAGTGAACAGCAGTGGCACTTATGTAAACCATACTTCATTTCATACCTGGAAATGAAAAGATAGAAGCAGCACAAACTGTCAGATAGAAAATGTTTTTCCAAAATAAGGCCTTCTGAAATGGCTTTTGGAGTAAAATGTCTGAGTATCCCCCACACCTCACGTTCTTGGCAGATAAGTCACAAAACTCCCGAGGAAAAAAAAAAAAAAATGTTTCCTTCTCAGTTCCTTCCCCGGGAGAGATTTTAAATGTTGATCAGATTCTCATTAGAGAAAGAGTGTTCATTTGAGAAGAAGAGGTTTCTCATCCTATTCAAAACAATCCGTGCACAACCCAAGAGACTGGAGCAACACAATCATCAGCTAAAACCATTTTGGTGGTGTCCCTGGTGCCCTGAAGGAAGAAGCAACGGAAAGACAAGATGACAGGCCCCTCACGCGGCAGCAGATCACACAGGCTGTGCCACAGAGCAGTTGTGCCCTCTGCATCCGGCACAGAGACAGCCAAAGAACGCTTGCTTTCTTTTTTAACTGAAAAGTTAAAAGTTTTTTAACTGAAAAGTTAAAAACAATAACGACATTATGCCGGTGACAGTTCCGATGCTAGCCTCCAGGGGGCGCTGTTAAATTTCGTAGCTACTTCAACCAGCAAGTCTCCAAGGAGCCAAGTCAAAAACATTTTTCTCCAGCCAGAGCTTTCATAATCCTTGCCAAATACAGACAACATCTAATGACAGAATATTTTAGGATCTTGATGTTCCTTGACAAGTTTATCATTACTTTCTGAAACAACCTTGAATATCATGGCTTTTTACAAAGTTTTCTTTAATTTCAAGGAGCAAAAAGTGATTTTTTTAATACCTCACAACTAAGAAATTAACATAACCTGCATGACTTATGAGGCTTCCATTAATAATACTTATTGTTTCTTCCCCTAAAATCCTCTACTTCCCATTTCTATACAATTTATAAACACATAGAAAAGGAAGGATAAATTTGAACATAGAGAGAAACGAGGCCCAGAAAACAACTCAATAGGATTATACCCTCTTCATATATGCATATATACAATATATAATCTATATAAATAGAATCATATATTAATCATAAATAGAATCATAATTTTATATGTATGTATAAATAGAATGTATATAATTTATATAAACAGAATATTTGTGGACATAAGAATAGAATCATATATCATATAGTCAGTATCCTCATGTATATAGTCAGGCTGTTAAAAATCTCACAGTTATTAACAGATATTAATATATTATTTTTAAATTAACTTAGCGAGTGTACAAAAGTAGCAAGATAATTTATTTTCAGTATTACTAATTACCAAGGACACTTAAGCAACCAAAAACTGAGCAGTCATTTTAAACATAAGTGCTTTTACATTTGTTTCTGGTCCATAACAACTTTTTCCCAACTGTATTCCCTTGTCAAAGAAGTTTTGAAATGCTGTAAACCATTCTTCACTTTTGGAGAAGCAAAATGCACAGACAGAAATCTGTTGAACTTTGTTTATTCAACCTAGCATTTCTCAAACTTATTTGAGCACCAAACATATTCTTCATTGACTACCTTTTAATTTCTCATGCAATTTATTATAATAAACAATAAAAATAGCATTATAAATATGGTTTGGAAAACACTAGCCTAGGGTATTCATGCTAAGAACATTTAAGAATTTGTGAATACTGTGTTTAAATAATTATTTTTATTTTGTTCTTGATACTCAAAATTTCTTTTGGGAAACTATTTTATTATCCAGAGAATCTATGTCAGTATATATGATAACCTAAATTTGTCAGTTTCATCTCCATGTATCATGCTGTAATGCTATAAAAATGCACACTCGTATACTAAGATTTATCAGTTCCACATAATGGTAATATTTTATACTCCTCCAAAAGAAGCTGGAAGTATACTGCAGGCATTTTGTAACACATTTTTTCTAACACTACTGTGACACAGGTGGAGATTAATTGTTCCATTTCACAGATGTAGAAAAAGCATCTTAGAGAGTGAGTCACAAGTAAAGTTGGAAATAAAACTCATTTATTGAGACTTCAGAATGTAATCTTTCATCCAGATGGCAATGTTCCTCTATGAATTAAAAGTATGATTCTCTCTGTGTGGCCATCTTCTTGAGAAAAAAGTAAAATAAAGAACAAGTGAAAAGCACTATTGATGGAATCTTCTCCACAACAGAAACGTTTGATCCAGGATCTTTCCCACAGGGTTCTGATAAGAAGCTAAAGGAGCACCCTCCACAGCCGGGCAGAGAGCACGTGGTCATATAATTCTAATGGTGAGCCAAAGAGCGTAGGATCAGTCATCAATGTCCAACTATCCACTTCCTTTCAAAGAACTACAACTGGAGTTTGCATAGTCATTTGCCCTAGGCCACAAAATGAAATATACAGCAGCCAAATAAGTTGAAATAATTTCAAATCTCTTAAAATAATTTAATCTTCTGCATTCATTGAGTATACTTAAAAGAGTTAATGATTATTAAATCATAGTTATTGTTGCTGTTCTCACTTTCAAATGGTTTGGAAGCTGTCTTTTCAGGAAAAGCTTCCTAATCACTTTCCCAGTTCCTTACATCCTCCTGCACACACACACACACACACACACACACACACACACACTCTTATTTTTCAGTCCCTGCCAGGACTTTGTCATTCCTTTCAAAAAAAAATTGACCAGGCATAGTGGCTCACACCTGTAATCCCAGCACTTTGGGAGGCCAAGGTGGGTGGATCACCTGAGGTCAGGAGTTCAAGACCAGCCTGGCCAAAGTGGCAAAACCCTGTCTCTACGAAAAATACAAAAATTAGCCAGGTGTGGTGGTGTACACCTGTAATCCCAGCAACTCAGGAGGCTGAGGCAGGAGAATTGCTCCAACCTAGGAGGCAGAGGTTGCAGTGACACTCCAGCCTGGGCAACAGAGTAAGACTTCGTCTCAAAAAAAAAAAAAAAAAAAATCAAAAACACAAACTCTTGGATTTTTTTCTGTCATAACATTTTTGCTTTTAACATTTAACCTTGCCTCCTGGTGCATTTTGCTCAGCAGAAATGCTTCTCTGGGCAAAGTCATCTGTGTCTCCATTTTCAGCATGATGACAACAAAGCATGCTATCCCCAAAGTTTCCATTTCCACATTTAGAACCAATTAGCCCTCGGCTGTAAGATTAAGTTAATTCTTGGCCAATTCTGTTACTATTCAAAGAGAATTTAAGGATTCGTAGACCAATGTTCAAGCTGGAGTAGTGTTCAGTTCTTCTACCAGCGGTGTTCATCTGCGTTTACAATGCCTCTTAGGAACTGAAGTCTAGTCCCAGAATCTGAGTATAAGGCTGGGCTCCTCCACTCTTGCCTGCTCAGCCCTCCCAGTTGCCACTCCCTGTCTTGAGGCTTTCTGGCATATTTCCATCATCTGTCACCCACTGCTTTGTCCCTGTGCTTTGCCAGATCATCCAGATCATTTCACTCTGCCAGCTTCCAGGCATGCTCCTCAGAGACCCGCCCACCCTGAACGCCATGTCTGCTTTCCAGGTCTCTCCTTGGCCACCTCTATAGTCCATCAAAGTACTACTAATTCCAAACACTTGAGTATCAGCATCCAAAAATGTTCACCTGTTCCAGAAACACTGAGAATCTGGAAGAACAAGAGACTGGAAGTTTTACTAGCAGGACAGTAGACACCCACAGCATCACGTACAGAAAAGATGATGCACACAATACAGAAAGAAAGACAGAGTCCCTGTCACCTCAGACAGACACCTCCCACACCAACCTCTCCTCCCTCCCTGTGAAACTCACCTCCCAGTCACCAATGAGGAGAAGCCAAATCGTCAGATTGAAGTTTGGCTGTCCATAGTGCAAACTTTAGATTCAGATTTTCTTGGTTCCATCCCATGTCCATGACTTACTAACTATATAATCTTTGGAAAGTTACTTCGCCTTTCTAAACCTCAGTGTTCACATTGTTAAAATGACAGGAATAATCATTTACCCCATTAGGTTTCTCTAAGTCCTAAATGAAGCAATCCACATAAGGCAATGAGCAAGTACTGAGGCTACAGTTGACATTAGATAAATGGTAACTAACTAGTAGTATTAAGCCCTTTTTCGTTACACCCAAACAGGAAAATAAGAAATAAACAAAAAACTGGTGCCTGAGAATTTCAAAAAGACTGGGCCCAACTGCTGTATTTTTTTCCTTTCACTTTTATGCCTCACTCTGATCATGCTTGTTAGTCACTGCTGGCCCATGACACCATGACAACCAGTAAGTCAACAACTGCAGCATTTCTCAGCAGCTGAATCCAACCCAGCAAACTCCATGAGACTCTTGAGTTCTCTTCAACATGCTGCCGAAGGGTGAGAGTTGCCTTTCTGCTTAAGGAACTATTACAAATCCTTGAACACTCTTAAAGAACCCTTGCCCCACGTAGAACAGGCTTCCAAGCCTTTATTCACTGGCTCATTGGACTTCGTGCCATGCTAATAATTATTCTGCTGGGATGCTGCTTCTAAGGCTGAAGTTTTCAGTGCTCCAAAGCAAGCCAGGTTTATAGTCTTGACCTTTTTCAGAGAGAGATTGCCACCGTCCTCAGGGTCCCCTACTGCCAATTTCACCTTGGCAATTCCTCACAATTTGAAAACATTATCTACAGGGATGCTGAAATGCTGCACGTCACACTGTGCAGACTATTTCTAAAGAACGGCAAAAGTTATCCAGCTAAAGAACTGTTTTTCAAAAGTGTGGGCTCTGACCCACTAGTGAGAAATGAAATTTAGTCTCTCTCTAGAGACCTGTTTTTAATAAAATAGAACAGAAATGAAATAGAATAGAACAATATCAGAACATGTCCCACTTAGTAAGGGTAAAGCGGCAGTCACGTTTTAATTACACATTTAGGTATGTCTGTACTAGATCATATTGTAAAAATGTAATTCTTACTCTGGATCAAGATGAAAATTTTATGGAAGTTGCAGATCTAATGGGATGACTAAATCAGTATCTATCCATTTTTCTACACATAACAATAACAGTTAAGAATCTGGAGGATTGAACACTGGAAAAATACCAGGGAATCTACAGTAAAATTTAGCTACATGGCTAAAAGTTATTCAGACATTAGGGAAAATTAATTCAAGCCAGCTTACATCAAATAGCTGGAAATCTAAATAGTACTTAAAGAATGTAGGTATGACAGCACACTGCCAGGGCCCAAACTGTGTCACTGGTTGACTGTGTGATCACAGCTCCATAACTTAGTATCGCCAAACCTAGGGTTCCTCATCCGTGAAATGGGAATGAAAGTAGAGTTACTAGAAGAATTAAATGAATTATTATAATGAATTGTTAAAAATACATTCTTGAGATTGGGTGCAGTGGCTCACACCTGTAATAGCAACACTCTGGGAGGCTGAGGCAAAAAGATTGCTTGAGGCCAGGAGTTCAAGACCAGGCTAGGCAACATAGCCAAACCCCATCTCTACAAAAATAAAAAGTAAGAAATTAGCCTGGTGTGGTGGCATGCACCTGTAGTCCTAGTTACTCGGGAGACTAAGAGGGGAGGAGACCTTGAGTCCAGGAGTCTGAGGATGCAGTGAGCTCTGACTGTGCCACTGCACTCCAGCCTGAGTGACAGAGTGACACTCTGTTTAAAAAAAAAAAAAAAAAAAAAAAAAAAAAGGCCGGGCGCGGTGGCGCAAGCCTGTAATCCCAGCACTTTGGGAGGCCGAGACGGGCGGATCACGAGGTCAGGAAATCGAGACCATCCTGGCTAACTAACACGGTGAAACCCCGTCTCTACTAAAAAATACAAAAAAAAACTAGCCGGGCGAGGTGGCGGCGCCTGTAGTCCCAGCTACTCGGGAGGCTGAGGCAGGAGAATGGCGTGAACCCGGGGGGCGGAGGTTGCAGTGAGCCGAGATCGCGCCACTGCACTCCAGCCTGGGTGACAGAGCGAGACTCCGTCTCCAAAAAAAAAAAAAAAGAAAGAAAAGAAAAGAAAAAAGAAAGAAGGAAATGAATTACACAGCACTGAGCACCAGTGCCTAGCACAAAGTAAGCACGTTTAGCTGCTATTTTATTTGCCATTGAAATTGGTAGTTATTATTGTTGCTTATAACAGGCAAAAAAATATTGTTGTCTGAATAACCTTATCTCACAAAATAACACCCAGTACACCATGAAGACCAAATAGCCACCTTCCCCACTTTACCATCCAGCCTATTAAATTCCCAGTGACTCCAAACACCAAATCTGCCTAAATAATCCTGGGACTCCATTTCTAGCCACAACTACCCAAACAGAAGGTGTAGACTTGTAGAAGTGGGGTTAATGCCATGATAGTTTGTTCTATGGAGTAATGGCCAGTGTGGGGTCAAAAATAAACACAAATACTTTATCTAAGTTGTCATCTGTGAAGAAAATGTGGCCTTTTAATCATTTTTTCATAAAATACCAAAAGGAATTCCAAAGAACTTTCAATTTTTTCACGACCTTAATAATTCACCTAGAGCTATTTTTTAATGAAAATAAAAACTCATTTCTCTTTTCTCCCTGCTTCAACCCTGTCAGGACTTTCTCAGTGGTGGAAGAAGGGGAGGAACGTGCAACCCACCAACGACAGGAAGCCCCGTGGCAGAGGTGGCGAGCAACAAACCTAATTGTGCCTGAACATCGATAAGAACAGCATTTTCCAGCTTTCACTGTCTTTGTTCTCTTCCCACCCATGGCTATGCTGCACTTCACAGCAGCAAGGAAAACTTAATGCAGAACTTTCTTTCTGCTGTAGGGTGGGTCGAATGTGGGAATCTTTAGTAAAAAAGAAGTTTCTCCCAGCTCCAGACTGCTTGAGCAGACTGTAAATGAAATCAGGGAGACTTCAATGGGGACATTTTTAAAACTCCATCCTCCTGCTGGGCTGTCTTAATTCTAGCATGGAGTTCACAGGTCCTCCTAGGGGCAGGGCTTCAAAGAGCCAGCAAGTCATAGTTTCATGTTAACCGCCACAGAATTTTAGCTTATGCATCCGGGGAAAGGAATTTCTTAGGACCATGAAAACACAAGTGATTCTGGTTCTGATTAGAGGGCTCAGTCTTCATCCCATAAAGTATATACGTTTATTTCAAATTTACAGATGATCAAACTGAGGTTGACAGCAGCCAAGTAACTTATTTGAGTTTGCATAGCAAGCAAATAGTACAGTCAACTTTGGAAACCAAATCAAAGAGCTCCTCTGTTACCCACAACATCCCCTCCAGCAATGGTAAACATCTCAGACTTCACACTGGCTTTCACAAACCACCTCACAAACCCATGAGAACAGAGGAGAGGCTGTGTGGATGCAGAACTGAGCTGAGTAGAGACAAGGGAAGCCCAGTGGAGGTTTTCTATCTCCCTCCCATTCACAAATACACTCACAGATCAGAGTCTATAGTGACATCAATAGAGGTTGGGTTCTCATCCCAGCTTGGGAAAAATGTGTCCAAGAGTGGTCTAGCACCAAGCCAAGCAAAAGCCATCAAGGGTGGAGCCAGGCTTCCCTTGGGAGTAGAGTGACACAGGATAGGCTGGACATTCTCTGCAAACAGGAAGCCTCATTCTGTCTTAGAGAAATAGCACTGGCCAGGCACAGTGGCTCATGCCTGTAATCCCAACATTTTGGGAGGCTGAGGTGGGCAGATCACCTGAGGTCAGAAGTTGGAGACCAGCCTGGTCAACATGGTGAAACCCCATCTCTACTAAAAAAAAAAAAAAAAAAAAAAAAAAATTAGCCAGGAGTGGTGGCACACACCTGTAATCCCAGCTACTAGCGAGGCTGAGGCAGGAGAATCACTTGAACTGGGGAGGCAGAGGTTGCAGTAAGCCAAGATTGTGCCACTGTACTCCAGCCTGGGCAACAGAGTGAGACTCCATCTCAAAAAAAAAAAAAAGCATCAAGATTGATAAATCGCATTTTTAAAAAATACATTCAATTTGTCAGTGTCTAAATAAACAGCTCTTCCACTTGAAACAATAGGCTGAAGATGTCATAATATCTAGTTAGCTTCTCTAATGCCAAATAAGAGTGTCATTAGGTTCTATCCATATCTAAGCTAGAAACAATGCCGTGAAATGTTAATAAAAAACTTTTAAGGCATATGAAATTTCCTAATTGAAAAATAAATTATCTATATTCCCAAAGAAACATACAGGATGCAGACCATGGTTATTGTTTTAGGAAGCAGACAACCCATATTAATGTTGTCTGAAGAATTCTTTTTTAGCTAAACATTAGCCATAACTAGGGAAGACATTCGCATAACTCAGCATCATTCAAAATCCAAATGCATATAGAATCTGATCTGAGATCGTGTTCAAAGCCCTGCTCCTATCAGATGCTCAGACAGATGAAGAAATTTTATACAAAGCTCCATTCTTAATGAAAATCCATCTCTTCTTCATTCTTCACCTCTGGCTGATCATGACAAAAAGAAGCTTTCCACTAAAGAGAGTGGATTGAGTAGGAATGTGGCAGGAGACACAATGTGTATTCAACCCTTCGCCTGCCGCCGGCTCCTGGGATTTAACTGGCTTTGAAATATGTATAAGCTAGGGGGACTGTTGTATTATTCATCAAAGATTTATCAGACCTTCAAACTCAATTATATATAGTGACCATGGGACACTTAAAATAACAATAACAAAACGGGTAATGAAATTATCTTTTTCAGAAATGCTGTCTAGGAAAAGAAAAAAAAAAACAGTTGTTTAATGTTGATTCCTAGGCCCCTAAATAAAAATTATAATAGTCTTCCCTCATCCCCCAACACTTACTTTTTAAGGTAACCACTCAGTTGTCAAGGGTCCCTTCCTCAACTGTGGCCAGTGAAAACCAAAATTTCCCTATAAAGAATCAACACCTTCATTTGGTAGATAAACATTGCAACAGACCTCTGAAACAATCATCGTGGTCCAAAAAGTTGAATTATCCTTAAAAACAGAAAAGGAACCATAAACACTCTACTAATGCTTTCTAAACCTAGATTTTTGTTTGTTCATTTGTTTGTTTGTTTGTTTGAATGGAAAGGAAGTTGGATGCCATGTAATATGACTCTCCAATTGTGCAGATAAGATTGCACAGATCTAATTGTACAGATCTGAGCCCCAGCGATGCTGTGACTTGGCCAAGATCACAGACAGATAATCATATTTATTACTTTGCTCAACAAACATTTATTACGTCCCTAATATGTGCTAAGCATTACGTGCAGTGTAAGGTATACTGATAAAATAGCCCTGGCCCCTTTCCTTCTAGGGCTGAGTGGGTACCAGGACCACTAAGGTATGGGCCTCTCCCAGTGATCCACTCCTAACCCACCTACCAGACCCAGTCTATGAGGACCTGTTGGAGGCAAACAGTAAAAAAAAAATGTAGATTTCCATGAAGCTGAACATACTCTTTTTAAAGGTGTCCGAAACCCCAAGAGTATCTTCCTTATTTTGTTGTGTTAAAAGTTCCTGCCTTTGGTGCTGGGCGAACTGGCTAGCCATCTGCAGAAAGCTGAAACTGGATCCCTTCCTTACACCTTATACAAACATTAATTCAAGATGGATTAAAGATTTAAATGTTAGACCTAAAACCATAAAATCCCTAGAAGAAAACCTAGGCAATACCATTCAGGACATAGGCATGGGCAAGGACTTCATGTCTAAAACACCAAAAGCAATGGCAACAACAGCTCAAATTGACAAATAGGATCTAATTAAACTAAAGAACTTCTGCACAGTAAAAGAAACTACCATCAGAGTGAACAGGCAACCTACAGAATGGGAGAAAAATTTTACAATCTACCCATCTGACAAAGGGCTAATATCCAGAATCTACAAAGAACTTAAAAAAATTTACAAGAAAAAATCAAACAACCCCATCAAAAAGTGGGCAAAGAATATGAACAGACACTTCTCAAAAGAAGACATTTATGCAGCCAATAGACACATGAAAAAAACGCTCATCATCACTGGCCGTCAGAGAAATGCAAATCAAAACCACAGTGAGATACCATCTCACACCAGTGAAAATGGCAATCATTAAAAAGTCAGAAAACAACAGGTGCTGGAGAGGATGTGGAGAAATAGGAACACTTTTACATGGTTGGTGGGACTGTGAACTAGTTCAACCATTGGGGAAGGCAGTGTGGTGATTCCTCAAGGATCTAGAACTAGAAATACCATTTGACCCACTCATCCCATTACTGGGGATATACCCAAAGGATTATAAATCATGCTGCTATAAAGACACATGCACATGTATGTTTACTGTGGCACTATTCACAATAGCAAAGACTTGGAACCAACTCAAATGTCCATCAATGATAGACTGGATTAAGAAAATGTGGCACATATACACCATGGAATACTATGCAGCCATAAAAAAGGATGAGTTCATATCCTTTGTAGGGACATGGATGAAGCTGGAAACCACCATTCTGAGCAAACTATCACAAGGACAGAAAATCAAACACTGCATGTTCTCACTCACAGGTGGGAATTGAACAATGAGAACACTTGGACACAGGGTGGGGAACATCACACACCAGGGCCTGTTGTGGGATGGGGGAAGGGGAGAAAGATAGCATTAGGAGATATACCTAATGTAAATGATGAGTTAATGGGTGCAGCACACCAACATGGCACATGTATACAGATGTAACAAACCTGCACGTTGTGCATATGTACCCTAGAACTTGAAGTATAATTTTAAAAAATTCCTGCCTTTTTAATGAAATGATAGTGACAAAAGATAATAGAGGCTTTATATACCTCACTTAGAAAACGAATTTTTCTTTTTTAAAAGCTCCTTGTCTATGGAATCCAAGTCCAGGATTCTCGGCTTCACACCACAATACCCTCTTTCTGCGGATTAGCAGATGAAGAGCTCTACTAATGCTATTACAAGAGCAGAGGCAGAAGCCCCCAGCTGGTGGTCAGTTGAGGTGAGCCGAGTTTAGCTGTTCCTTTCTACATCTGGAATTCTGGCCTTTAAAAAATATGTTAATAGGGTTAATACAATGTCCCTTGGCTCTGTGACTAACTGATATTGAGACTGGAAAGTTAGGCTGCCAAGACAGGGCCAAAAACCTCCTCTTTTATGAAATGGATTAATTAGTTAATATTTGTGGAGTGCTTGAAAGTGGCAAAGGGTTATGTCTACGCTTTATATAATCAACATTCCAAAAAAGTGATTACGAACTGAGGAGAGTGTGTACCTGTCGAGAAAGCAACTCAAGCAATCTCTGAGGGTTACATCATTAACCTGAACATAAATGAGCAATCCGCTTGTAATTTCCTGGGTACGTTTCCCCCTGAGCATAGGATCAAGAGCCCCCGGAGTAGCTTCTCTCCTTTCTAGATCCAGGAACAGCAGCAGCCGGCTCTTGTTCCTATTGCTGGATTTTCCAGTTCAGCTTATCCTGATTCTGGGCCCTTCTGCCAGAGGAAACAGGGAGGTTAGAAGTGAAGGGGCAGGCTCATAAAAATGCCTCAGTAGTGAGTAGTGAAGCACCGCCCGTTTTCATCCGCTGTTGACATAAACTGCCACTCCACTCTCCTGAGCTCCCAGGGGAAAATGCTTATATACCCAAAAGGTGTGTCTTATAAATTCCTAGAATCATCACAATAGCAACCATTTATTGAGTGCTTACCAAACTTCAGCACTTGGGCTAAGTGATTTCCACAATTATGCTATTACAGTCTCACGGCAGTCTTTACTGTGTTATAATTAGCCTCAATTTTTAGTTGAAAAAATTGAAAGCTAAAGAATATAAATAACCAGAGGGGCTTCAGGATGGCTGAGGAGAGGCATCCAGCACTCACCTCCTCCACAAAGAAGAACCAAAATGGCAAGAAGAAAATCACACTTCAATAGAGGGAAAGCCATCAGAATTCCACAGAGAAGTGACAGGAAATATCCAAGGCACGGAAGGAGATGGAAACTAGGCAGCCTGCTGAGCGGAATTGGTTGGGAGCCCAGAGAAGGTCTCCACTATGGGGAAAGGGTGAGTGAGAGATCCCCAGTAGTCTACATTTCCACCATGGAATCCTGCAGCCCTAGCCATGGGAGAACCCCCAGCCCTCGCAAGGCCCTGAGACTAGTATAGGGAGCTGCCTGGACTGTGCAGTGGCATTGCTGCAGATAGGGAGCTCACACTGCGTCCTACACACACACCCAAGTCCCAAGCAACTGCAGCACAGAGCCAGTTTGAGAGTCCAGCTTCACCAGACTGCATCCTGCCCTGTGACCCAAGGGTACCTCCATCTCCCCATCTCTGGAGCCCTACTGACATCCCCACATGTCCACCTAGAGGGCTGCAGTAGTGTGACACTGGTTGGACCCAGTGGAGTGGCTGGGTCCCTAGCACTCTAGCACACACACAGTCCTGCACCCCAGAGAAAGGACAGTGTGGCACCCTGAGGAGTCCTCCCCTAAAACAAAGGGAGCCAAAGTGTATGCTCCATAGAGCCTGAAGCCTGCCTGCCTGGGGCCACTACCACTGACAGCAACCCCCATACCCCCACCCCTCCCCCAGCAACAGAACCACAGTGCACTTGCACACACCCCAAGGACGGGCTTTCCCTACTAACCACCACTGCTGCCTCCACCCACAAGCTCCACTGAGAAGTCTGGGAATCACCCTGCCCTGCCCACCACAGCCCATACAGAGGACAGGCCCACCTGACCTGGCACTGCTCTTCCAGTGCTCAAGCAACATACCCCAGGGGTTTGGGGATCACCCCACCCTGTCCACCACTGCTGGCAACTGTGCACCCCTCCCGGGGATCTGAGGGTGGGCCAACCCAGCCTGCCACCATCATCACAGTGGCATCCACCCTCATGTGCCACTTTGGGGACTGGGGGACTGGCCTGCCCAGTCCATCACAGCCACTGGTAACACAAGCATGGGCCTCCTGGGAGCCTCAGGGTTGTCCCACCACTGCTATAGCCACTGCCACACCAAGCACACTGTCCAGAGGCCTCAGAACCCGCCCTGAGGTACAGCCCACCACTGCCACTGCCAGCACCTGAGGAAGCCACCTGGAGATCCAAGAATCTCCCACTTAGACCTGCTAACATTGGTGTCCACGTGCATCAGCTGAGAGCCCAAGGACAGGCGTGCTCAGGCTGCCACTGCTACAACTAGGGCCCAAGAACTACCCTACCTGGCTTTCTCGTCCCCAACAAAACCTTATCATAGCCTTCACTTAACAAATGCAGATCAGTCACTGAGGAAATCAGAGACACCGCTGATACCGCTTACAGCTGAAGAAATGACACCGGTGCATGCACCTAGAATCAAAGCTAAAGTACCCTACCCAACCAACAACACAGATGTATCTTCACAAAAAAAGCGCTACCCTGTAAAAGGAGATTTTAAAATAGGAAAAAGCAACTGTGACACCAGATGTGCAGATATCAATGTAGGGACACAGGAAACATGAAAACACAAGAAAATGTGACACTCAAAAGGAACACAATAATTCTCCAGTAATAGATTCCAATCAAAAGGGAATTTATGAAATACCAGAAAAGGAGTTCAAAATAATGATATTAAAGAAGCTCAGTGAGATATAAGAGAACACAGATAAACAATACAAAGAAATCAGAAAAAAACAATTCAAGATATGAATGAGAAATTCATCAACAAGGTAAATATCGTTAAAAGAACCAAACAGAAATCCTCAAACTGAAGAATTCTATGAATTAAATTAAAAATCCATTCAATGGCTATTATTTAAAAAAAAACAGAAAGCAACAGATGCCAGCAAGGCTACAGAGAAAAGGAAACATTTGTACACTGTTGGTGGGAATGTAAATTAGTTCAGCCACTATGCAAAGCAGTTTGGATATTTCTCAAAGATGTTAAAACTACCATTTGACCCAGCAATCCCATTACTCGGTATATATCCCCCCAAAAAAATATCTTCCTACCAAAAAGACACGTGCACTTGCATATTCATTGCAGCTCCATTCATAATAGCAAAGACGTGGAATCAATCCAGGTGCTCATCAATGATGAAGTGAATAAGGAAAATGTGGCACATATACATCATGGAATACTACAGAAACCCAAAAAAGAATGAAGTCGTGTCCTTTGCAGTAACATGGATGCAACTGGAGGTCATTCTCCTAAGTGAATTAATGCAAGAAGATAAAACCAAATACCACATGTTCCCACTGATAAAAGTGAGCTAAATATTAGGTACTCATGGACAAAAAATATACACATCAACAATAGAAACTGGGGACTGCTAGAGGGGGGCAGTAGGAAGGGGGCCACGGTTGAAAAGCTGACTATTGAGTACTATGCTCAGTAACTCAATGATGTGATGGAATCATTCATGCCCAAACCTCAGCATCATATCCAGGTAATAAACCTGTACATGTACTCCCTGAAACCAAATAAACGTTGGAAAAAAATTCATTCAAGATTTTCAGCAATAGACTATATCAAGCAGAAGAAAGAATTTCGGAACTTGAAGACAGGTTTGTTTTAAATAACCCAATCAGACAAAAAAAAACAACAACAAAAAAAAAGAATTTTAAAAGAATGAACAAAGCCTGCATAACTTAATGGGACACCATAAAATTATTAAATAGTCTAATTTTTTAGTGTTCCAGAAAATGAAGAGAAGCCCAAAGTCATAGAAAGCCTATTTAGTGAAATAATTGGTGAAAACTTCCAAGTCTAGCAAGAGATTTAGACATCTGGATACAGGAAACTCAGAGATCACCATGTAGATACCATCTAAAAAGGCTTCTTCACAGCACATTATAGTCAAACTGTCAAAAGTCAAAGACAAAGAATTCTAAAAACAGCAAAAGAAAAGCATCTAGTCACATATAAGGGAACTCTCATCAAGCTAACAGCAGATTTCTCAGCAGAAACCTTAGAGGCCACAAGAGAGTGAGATGATATATTCAAAATGCTAGAAAAAAAAAACTGCCACATAAGGATAATAGACACAGAAGGGTTATCCTTCATAAATAAAGGAGAAGTAAAGTCTTTCTCAAACAAGAAAAATCTGCAGGAATTCATCATCACCAGACCAACCGTACGAGAAATACTTAAGGGAGTCCTACACCTGGAAGCAAAAGGATAAAATCTACCATCATGAAAACACAAAAGTATAAATCTCACTGGTAGAGTAAACACAGTAATAAGGAAGAGAAAGGACTCAAATGTTACCACTAGAGAAAACCACCAATCCATAATGATAAACAGAAAGAGAGATAGAGAGAGAAAGGAAGGGAGGAAGGGAGGGAAAGAAGGAAGGAAGAAAGGGAGAAAGGGTAGGGGGAGGGGAGGGGAGAGGAGGGGAGGGGATTTAAACTGCACTTTAGACCAAATGGACCTAACAGACATCTACAGAACATTTTATCCAACAGCTATAGAATACACATTCTTCTCATTAGCACATAGAACATTCGCCAGGATAGACCGTATGTTAGGCCACAAAACAAGTCTCAACAAATTTTTTTTAATCAATATCATGCCAAGTATCTTCTCAGACCACAATGGAATAAAACTAGCAATCAATAACAAGAGGAACTTTGGAAACTCTAGAAATACATGGAAATTAAACAACATGCTCTGGAATGACCACTGAGTGAAGGAATAAATTTAGAAGTGACTCAAAAATTTCTTGAAGCAAATGACAAATGGAAACACAACACACCAAAACCTATGGGATATAGTAAAAGCAGTGCTAAGAGAGAAGCTATAGCAATAAATACATACTTCAAAAAAGTAGACAGATTTCAAATAAACAACCTAACAATGCACCTCAAGGAACTAGAAAAACAAGAACAAACCAAACCCAAAATTAGCAGAAGGAAAGAAATAATAAAGACCAGAACAGAACTAAATGAAATGGAAACTGAAAAAAATATATATATGAAGAATCAACACAATGGAAAGCTATTTTCTTAAAGGGATAAACAAGATTGATAAACCACTAGTTAGACAAACCAAGAAAAAAAGGAAGTCCAAAAAGACAAAATCAGAAATGAAAAAAGAGACATTATAACTCACGCCATAGAAATACAAAAGATTATCAGATACTTTTATGAACAACTATATGCTAACATACTGGAAAACCTAGAGGAAATAGATAAATCCCTGGATACCTACAACCTACCAATAATGAACCAAGAAGAAATAGAAAATCTAAATGACTAATAATGAGTAAAAAGATTGAATTGGTAATTTTTTTAAGTCTCCAAAAAAAGAAAAGCCACGATTGGATGGCTTACTACCAAATTCTACCAAACTTATAAAGAAGAACTAAGACTAATTCTCCCAAAATTATTCCAAAATAATTGAAGAGGAGAGAATTCTCCCTAACTCATTCCACAAGGCCAGCATTACATTGGTACCAAAACCAGATAAGGACACACACACACACACACACACACACACACACATACATACACAGAAAACTACAGGCCAATATCCCTAATAAACATAGATACAAAAAATTATCAACAAAATACTAGCAAATCGAATTCAGCAACACATTCAAAAGATAATACACCATGATCAAGGGGGATTTATCCCAGGGATGCAAGGATGGCTCAACATATGCAAATCAATAAATGTGATAAATCTCTTCAACAGAATGAAGGACAAGAGTCATATGATCATCTCAATAGGTACAGGAAAAGCATTTGATAAAATTCAACATCCCTTCATGATAATAACTCTCAATAAACTAGGCAAAGAAGATATATACTTCAACATAATAATAGCCATATATGACAAACCCACAGCTAACATCCTGAACAAGGAAAGCTGAAAGCCTTTTCTCTAAAAACTGGAACATGACAAGGTTGCCCCCTTTCACAACTCCTATTCAACACAGCACTGCAAGGCCAGGCGCGGTGGCTTACGCCTGTAATCCCAGCACTCAGGGAGGCAGAGCAGGTGGATCACTTGAGGCCAAGAGTTTGAGACCAGCCTGGCCAACATGGCGAAACCCCATCTCTACTAAAAATACAAAAATTAGTATGGGCATGGTGGCATATGCTTGTAATCCCAGATACTCAGGAAGTTGAGGCAAGAGAACAGCTTGAACCCAGGAGGCGGAGGTTGCAGTGGGCCGGGATGCTGCCACTGTACTCCAGCCTGGGCAACAGAGAAAAACTCTGTCTCAAAAAACAAAAAACAAAAAAAAAACAACACCGCAAGTCCTAGCCAGGGCAATCAGGCAAGAGAAGGAAATAAAAGGTATCCCATAAAAGGCCTCCTGCTTCAGGAGCAGCAGGAAAAGAAGCTGCTACTGAAGATATACCAGATTGTCCTGGTGCATAACCTACTTCTAGGAGTAAAGGAGCCTTTTTAACAGAAGATGTTAATGCTCTGTGTTACTGGGGCACCACTTGGTAATAAACTGTTACTTTTAAATATAAAATAACCCTGAGTGGATTCCTCCAGTTTTTTCAAACTATGAAATTAAAAATGTGGCCAGGCAAAATGGCGCATGCCTGCAATTCTAGCACTCTGAGAGAGTGAGGCTGGCCAATCACCTGAGGTCAGGAGTTTGAGATCAGCCTGGCCAGCATAGTGAAACCCTGTCTCTACTAAAAATGCAAAAATTGGCCAGGCGTGGTGGTGCATGCCTGTAGTCCCAGCTATTCCAGAGGCTGAGGCAGGAGAATCACTTGAACCCAGGAGCAGAGATCGCACCACTGCACTCCAGCCCAGGTGACAGAGTGAGACTCTGTCTCAAAACAATATAATAAATAAAAAAGAAATTAAAAGTGTAAGTGTTCACATGCAAACAGCATCAAATATTTTTGAATGGGAGTTTATAGTAATGTAAGAAGAAACAGGGGCAATCCCAGAAAAATAAAGACCTGTACCTTTCCCTTGCTACTTCAAGGGGCAGGTCACACTATGAACCATCTGGGACCCAATTATCTGAGGCCAAGGATGTCATCAACATGGATACTGGTGACAGAGCATTCTCTGAGAAAGAGGGTCATTGCAAGTACAACAGACTTCAACAAGGAACCTGTGGTATGAGAATTCTAAGACAGCCCCAGATTCCTACCCCCTGCTATACATATCTTCTAGGTATTTCTGTAAAAGGATTTCACAGATGTAAATATTCCCGAATCAGTTGACTTTAAACTAGGGGGATTATTCTAGGTGGGTATAACCTAATCAGATGAGCCATTAGAAAATCAGGGAGCATAAAAATGGGAACAATAAACCCTGGGGATTTGAAAAGGAGGGAACCAGGAAGAGAGGAAAGGGTTGAAAAACAACCTATTGGGTAGTATGTCCACTACTTGGGCAACAGGTTCATTAGAAGCCCAAACCTCAACAGCACACATTGCCTATCTAACAAACCTGCACATGTACCCACTGAATCTAGAAAAAAAAATTAATTAAACTGAGGCACCTTTAAATATTTAAAAGTTTTTTTAAAAAAAGAAAATAAAAAGAATCAAAGCAGCAGCAGACACCTCCTATTGGCCTTGAAGAAACACACCACCTGCTGAGGGCCGTGTGGCAGAGAACAGTGGGCTGCCCCTAGGAGGCCTCAGCTCTGAAATCACACAAAAGTGAATTCTGCCAAGAACCAATGAACTTAGAAGAGGTCTTGGAGCTCTGGATGAAAACAGCCCAAAAGATACCAAAAGGCTCATGAGATCCTGAGCAGAGGACCAACCAGGCTGCGCCTAGACTCCTGGCCCACAGAAACTGTGAGATAGTAAATGTAAATTTGGATTAACGTGTTAAACAGCAACAGCAAACTAATACAGGGCCCATCGCAGAAGCACACAGAAGCAGATGCAGTAGGCTATAGGGACTCCAGGGGTGTAGATGCAGGAGACAGAAAAGGTCTAAGTTTTCTCCAGCTCCAGAAAAGTCCCTCTCACCCCTGCTGGAAGCAGAGGAGCTGGGCAGAGAACTGCAGCAAACAGGTGGGAGTGGGGAGAACAAAATCAAAGAAACACTCCTCTAAGTGTTTGTTGAAGCAGATGACTGAATTGTTTTACTTGCCTGGTGATGTGCCTGTCTTACTAACCTTATTATCCCAAGGAGCTTTCTCCTTTTTTCTCTCAGGGACTGTACAATGGCATTGGCAGAAGGCCATGAACTTGGCACAGTGTTAACGATTTTGCTTAAGCCACCAGCACTCAGGGAATAAAGCAAGACACTGTGATTCACTGCTCACTGCCTAGAGTAATAAAATGTTTCTCGTTTTATCAAGTAGGTCTACTGTTCATTTGATCATTCTTAGGATGTAACCCAAAGTCCAAATTAGGTATTTCCAGCATCCAATGCATTCTTCTAGTAAATTCTTAAAGTAGTTTTTTTAAACTTACTGTGAGCTTTACAACTTTTTCCCCTCTGGGTTCATAGAGTACTCCATTCATTCCCTCACAACAGTAATATTCTTATCATTGAATTATAGGTGGAACGCTAAAAACCTAGACTATGGTTAGACTTACCCGGAACCATAAAGTCAATTTCAGATAGACTGGACTACTCTAAAGTCTCTTTTTTCTATGTAACTAGTAACTTGTGTGTGTGTGTGTATGTGTGTATGTGTGTGTACATATTTTACTTGATAATTCTTCAGGGGTCATTTCCACAGTCTGGGTTGCTAGCTCAATAGCCTCTTGTTCCCTGATCCAATCTACCAAGTTCAACATATTCCCAGAACAGTTTGAGCTAATTACTCAAACAATTAAGAGTGGTATGTAAAACTGTCCTTTGGTTAAGCAGTAATTCACATGTGGTAAAAGGTTTTTGAATTAAAAATAAGGACACATCAGGGTTAGACAATGGGGCAGAGTATGTAAAAATCAGAGCTGCCCTCCACAGCCAGAATATATCTTTTGGCTGGGCACCGCAGCTCACGCCAAAAATCCTGAACTTAGGGAGGCTGAGGTAGGAGGATCACTTGAGCCCAGGAGTTCAAGACCACCCTGGGCAATGCAGTGAGACTTCATCTAGATATTTTAAAATGTTTTCATTAGTATATATGTTTACATACCTTCACAGACATATTTTAAATACATTCGAACGTTTATAGGTTCAACATCATCAGGAAAATTGTGTTGAAGCCAGCCTGTGCTCACAGCATAAGTTCTATAAATGCTTGATAACTGAGTGTTTTGCATGTATCATTTCACTTATGCCCAGTTATAACCCTTGAAGGTGAGTATTGCTGTTGCCATTTTGCAGATAAGGAAACTGAGATTCAGGAAAGTGAAGTAGCTTGCTCAAGGGCACACAGCTACTAAATGCCTCTTGAACAAAACACATAAATAAAGGCCAAAACCAACAAAATATCTTGAGGTAAGGCCCTCCAAGGGTTCCCTATTACAGTCATGGGCCGTGCAAGACAGACTGAATATACAATAGTAGTCCCATAAGATTATAATATGGTATTTTTTACTGTACCTTTTCTATGTTTAGATGCACAAATACTTACCACTGTGTTCCAGTTGCTTACAGTATTCAGTAGGGGAAAACACTGTACAAGTTCATAACTTAGGAGCTGTAGGCCATACCACATAGCCTAGGTGTCAAGTAGGGTCTAGCATCTGGGTCTGTGTAAGCACACTGATGTTCACGCAATGACAAAATCTCCCAACAATGCATTTCTCAGAACATATCCCTGTCACTAAGCGATGCATAGCTGTATTTTGTTATAGTAAAATTATATTTTGTTATTCTGGTAGAAGGCATATTTCTAGCCCACTAAGCCTAAAGGTAAAACAGAACTGACACCCAGTTTTACTTTACTATGTAATCAAGTAAATCAAATTATATATTTAGAGTCCAGTAGAAGCTATTCCTTTCCTTTGCTTCTATTTTAGGGGGAGGGGTATTTTTATTTAGGTGGAATAATTTTTATTGTGATTATTATTTAACGTATAGTTTCAAACACTTTACATAGAGTAACGTATTGAAACCTCAGAAAAATCCCATGAGGAATTTTTAGGTGAGAAAGCTGAGGCACAGAGAATTAAATAACTTGCCCAAGGTTACAGTGAGTAAATGGAAGAACCAACATTCCATCGCCAGGCGCCAGGCTTTCAGCTACTAATGAATGGAGGGAATTAAGGTCCTGGCTGTTCTTCCCACTGCCGCACTTTCTGTGGCACAAGGACTCATGACCTTTTTCTCTATTAAGGAATGACAGTGATTAAAGAAGGGGAACTGGTTTTGAATGGAATTTTGTGTTATAAGAAATGCAGTCTAGTCTATTTTGTTGCTTGGAGAAAACTGTCCTTCCTCCACCGCACTGCAGCTTCCAACTGGAAATTCCCTTTCCTTCCCCATACCAATCAAATGGATCTGTCCTCTCTAACTTACAGCAGCAAAGTGTACTGATGACACAAGGCATGCCATTCACAGTCAACACATGGAAACTTTTTATATATAGCATGATCTCAGCTCACTGCAACCTCCACCTCCTGGGTTCAAGTGACTCTCCTGCCTCAGTCACCTGAGTAGCTGGGATGACAGGTGCTCATCACCACACCTGGCTAATTTTTGTATTTTTAGTAGAGATGGAGTTTCACCATGTTGGCCAGGCTGGTCTCGAACTCCTGAACTCGAGTGATCCACCTGCCTCAACCTCCCAAAGTGCTGGGATTACAGGCATGAGCCACCGTGCCTGGCCAACACATAGGAACTTTAGCATTGACTTTTAAATACTGTTTGAACCTAGTTGGATAAGTGTAATTGTAGGGTTGTGGGCACCATGGCAGGTTTGGAGAGCTGCGTTAAGAATGGTGAGCCTCTAGAAGAATGCTTCAAATTAGTGGCATCCTGAATGATACTGAGGTGTGCATACTATATAATATATGGTGTTATAAATATGAACGTATATGGCATTATAATGTCAAAAAACTTTCAGGCTTAAATAAAAGTAAGTTAGCTTTAAACTGTACATGGCAGATTCAAAGAATTAGATGGGTAGATTCAATTCATGTCTATAAAAAGCAATAGTAATTATAGAATTCTAGAAGTTTTGAAATTTAGGATAACATCTTATTAATACAGGAAGATTTAGGTATAGATATTTCTGTCTGTCTGTTCCTGACCCTGATGCCCTAAGAGGGACACTTGGTTCACACCTTGAGAACAAACATCAGTCTAGTAAAGGAGGTTCACATGAGAGGATCAGATCTGAAGATGACGGTGAATCACCAACTCTGGAATTTGTACATATCCACACGTTGCCACAGTGGTTTCCCTGCATCTCTTCTTTTTCACCCTGACGGAGAATGCCAAAATTAAATAATAATTGAACTGTGGATTTAAACTGTGTAGGTTACTGCCACAGCTACTTCAGGAAGGAGCCCTGGGCTAGACGTTGGAAGACTTGGGATCTAATTACATCTCTGCTATTAACTAGTCAAATCACTTAACATCTCTGACCCTCTCTTCGCTGTTCTGGTCAATGGAGAGGGATAGGTTAGAAAAGCTCTAGGATCTCTAAAAGCTTGAAAATTCAATGATTCAGAACAAACTATGGCTACCTGCAACAACACAGGTGAAATTCACAGATGCGTCATTGAATGAAGGAAACCTCATATAAATGAGTATATTCTGCAGAATTATATATATTTTTATATATATATATATATGTAGTTGCAGAATATATATATGTAGTTCAAAAAAAGACAAAACAGCCTATCTTGTTGATAGTGGAAGAGGGCCTTCTGGGGTGCTGCTCATTTCTTCATCTGGGTACTGGCTAAATGGATCTGAGAACTTGGTGACAATTCACTGAATTGTAGACTTATGCTTTGCACACTTTTCTTTATTATGTTATTCTTTATTATGTTATGCTTCATTTTAAATGTTGTTTTCTAAAAAACTGTTCAATAGTTCAAACCATGGTGCATTCTCAAATTCACGAAGTAACTGCAAACTCTTCCTTTTACTCTGTGCTGCAACCATCTGAAGAAAAGGAGAAAAGGGAGGCGAGTGGGCAAGCATTTGTTGAGCATTTACTAAGCACCAGGTTCTGTGCTATGTATATTACATAGCCTATCTCTATTCTCACAGTAAGGCTGTGAAATAGCATCCACCATCCGCATTTACAGATGAGAAAGCTGAGGCTCGGAAACTGTAAAAGTGAGCAATGCAGCCGTGCCTTAAAGCTGGATCCGTCTGCCAAGGTCTGTAATGCTCTTTCCACCGCGTCTTGCTTCAAATTACTGCAATTTAGGGCTTATTTTTTAAAAAACTTCAGTCCTGAGTTCTTACACACAAAAATAGTTTGAGAAGGCTGGAAAATTACTTTACCAAAGTTTGAAACCCTCTGCAAGGTTCAACGTTTGCAGTAGTTCCTGCAAGTTACTCACTGAGTAGGAAGTTATAGAGGCACTTGGCCCGTCTTGGCTCATCACATGATGTGTGCTTGAAAATAAAACTCTTCTCTTATGAACCATTCCCTCTCAAGAATCTAAAATAACTCTCGGTATCTGAAAGATCCTCTTCAACCATAAGAGAGTGCAGTTGCTACTACCTTAAACACACACACAGGACTCACAAACACTGAGTGCATGCATTCCAGGAACCCCATTTAAATGGCAAAGGCTCAGGGTGATGGAGATAAAAGGCTGCCCAGCCAAGGACAAGAACAGAGGTCCGGGTCCTGTCTGGGCCAGTTAGCTGAGAGGCCTTGGGTATAGCCATGGGATCTTCTTGGTGCTTACTCTGTTCTTTACCTAAATGAGACCACTGTAACCTACACTCCGAATAAGTTTGTTGTTGTTGTTGTTGTTGTTGTTTTAATTGACACGCAGAGAATTGTGATTGCTTTAGATGATCTGTAATATTCTATCTCATTCATATGCTTCCTCCTCTGGAAAAAAAGTATTGAATGACTTTAAACCCTTTTAGATAATTTGGTTTGTGACAAAATAGCAAAATTGGAAATATTTTAGTGCCCTCCTGCCTCTCTTTTTCTCTCCTTCTTTCCTTTGTCTCCCTTAAGTCATCCTGGTCCATCCCAAAATCCTGCACTCAGGACCCTTCCTGGGCCTGCTTTTCTCTCTCTTGCCAAGAGGCCAACATCCCAACCTGTCTCCCAATAAACTTCCCTCTTTCAGTGTGGATGACTTGTGCAAGGTATCAGAAAGAAAGTAATAGGGTTGAAAGTGTTCTTTCTAAGATCAATTTTCCAGAGTAGTCATTTTTTTTAAGCAGAACGTATTTATCCACATATATTCCTGATAGACGAAATATGGATTTCAGCTTGTGTGCCCAAAGAAATGAAAGAATTCTAGCACTGTGGAGAGGCTGGCACTTTTTAAAGAAGGTGGCTACTCCCTGTGATGCAAGAACCTCACCCATCTGACTCCTCACTCCTAGGAGATGCTGTAAGGATCAAGTCGCTGAATCACACTCCTTGATCCCCTAGGTGGTTGTGTCTTCAGGCCTTTTTCTCCTATATCTAGATTAACAGGATTTTAATGAACTATAGGCATACATTTATGCAGGTAATATTTCAAATGTCACACTATCCAAAACTCGTGGCAAATAAGTGGTGTAAACATTCCAACTTGGCTAGAATATAAGGCTGTGATTTCTATGAGAGTCCACACTCAGTTCCTTGTTCAGCTCCAAATACTCATTTTAAGACTATTTCTTTCTTCTCATTTCCAATGCTTCCCATATGCACATACAACCACAAAGTAAAAACAAAGCAGGAACTAGATTTGTGATCATTACAATGTTGGTGGTCTGATGCCACTGTAAATAAAGGACTAAACCTTGATGATAGAATCTCTGGCACAGTGTGGGGTTACAATACCCTACCAGCTTTTATTGAGCATCATCTAAGTGTCAAGCATTAAGATCTGCCCTCAGGGGGTGTAATGGGCACAAAAACAAATACTTAGAAAGAATAAATAAGACCTACTATTTGATAGCACAACAGGGTGACTATAGTCAGTAATAACTTAACTGTACATGTTTAAATAAAGAGGCCGGGCATGGTGGCTTGCGCCTGTAATCCCAGCACTTTGGGAAGCCGAAGTGAGTGGATCACCTGAGGTCAGGTGTTCGAGACCAGCCTGGCCAACAAGGTGAAACCCTGTCTCTACTGAAAATACAAAAATTAGCCAGGCATGGTGGTGGATGCCTGTAATCCCAGCTACTTGGGAGGCTGGGGCAGAAGAATTGCTTGAACCCAGGAGGCAGAGGTTACAGTGAGCCAAGACCGTGCCATTGCAATCCAGCCTGGGCAACAAGAGTGAAACTTCATCTCAAAAAAATAAATAAATAAAATAACTGAAAGAGTATAATCGGGTTGTTTGTAAGTCAAAGGATACATACTTGAGGGGATGGATGTCCCATTCTTCATGATGTACTATTTCACATTGCATGTCCATATCAAAACATTTCATGTATCCCATAAATACATACATTTACCATGTACCCACAAACATTACAAATCAAAATAAAAAGATCCACCCTCAAAGTGACTGCCATATCCCAGTTCCTTCATCTCTGGAGAGAGACGCTGGTGTTCACCTAAATGCCTGTGATAAGAACACCATTGTATATCCACCCCTCCCCGCCTTGTGCCGCAGCATCACACAGTCTGGTCATCCCAGGTCTACGTGCTTAAAACATGACCCAGAGAGACATAAGACAAGCTCAGATGGGCAGGTTTTGGGATCCACAGAGAAGAGCCATTTTTAAGAAGAATGCTTCTAAATTTCATAATTCACATTTGTAAGCAAGTACTGGAAATAAAGTGCTGTTGTTGGAAAATAAGAACATATTATAAATCAAAAAATATTTCCTAAGCAGATGTTTACCCTCATAGTCTCCAGAAAACTCCTACACTTTGCCATCTCTGAGCCTGAATTTCCAACTTAATGCCTGTGTCAATTGTTTATAACATGCAGATCGAGCCATTCCCTATTTTATTAGTATGTAGAGTGCCTCGCACAGTACCTGGCAAGTACTTATTGAATAGGCACCCAATAAATATTTGTTGCATGAATGAATGAACTGTTAAAATCTGTGAATCTGTGACTCATGTTTTAGACAGCAGAAATACAAATGATGTTTTTAATTAATTCTGCAACATATGGTATTGCTTCTAAATATGCTTTATTAAACTATAAGCGAGCGCTGAGATACTGATACTACAAAAGCAACTCTGCTTCCAGAATAAAATTATAGTAATGCATATCTAGACTTATTTGTGAAATACAGACTACTAATGTGCATTCATTGGCCCTTCATTATGTTTGTACAGGAGTTTTTTAATGTTTAAGTTACCTGACTTCTTTTCCATCAGTAGAGGTAGGAAAGTACATCCATTAGGCCCAAGCAAGAGCTGTCACCACTGTGGTGTTTGTCCAGCTATACCCCTCCTCATGGGGAGTCCACAGGGCCTGAAGCCCACACCCTCTCCTAGACCATGCTTTGAGTATCTAGGACCCCAGGGTTCCCAGGTCAGACAACCCCAAACCTGCTTTTGGAGCCTGTGCAACACCACTTCTGGGGTCCTTCCTCCAGAGGGTGGAGCCCATGCCTAGAGTGCTCCTCCACTAGGACTGAGAAGTGGTCTGCACGATAGGGAGGGAGGCCCACACCACTGCATGCAGGACAGAGCCAGGGATGGGGAGGAAAGGGGCTGGCCTCAGGCCAAGGACCAGGGCTTGCTCTCGCTGTGCCACCACATTCCTGCACAGACCACCAAGGAGTCCAAAAATTCTCAATTCAAAACTGCTTTCCAGGTTGTCATGAAGATGTGTCAAGATGGGAAGTTACAACAGAGTTACATTTTGGTAGCTTGATATACGGCTTATCAATATTTAGATCTATGATTTGTGAACCTTCATTTATACTCATGCCCCTTGCTTTTGCAAATATTAAGCATTTTTTTCTCAATTTTTTTCTTGAACTTCAAAAATCCAAATATACCAAACGTGCTTAATAAAGTATCACAAGTTAGGCCAGGCGCGGTGGTTCACGCCTGTAATCTCAGCACTTTGGGAGGCCGAGGCGGGTGGATCACATGAGGTCAGGAGTTTGAGACCAGCCTGGCCAACATGGGGAAACCCCATCTCTCCTAAAAATATAAAAATTAGCCAGGCATGGTGGCAGACACCTGTAATCCCAGCTACTCGGGAGGCTGAGGCAGGAGAATCACTTGAATCTGGGAGGCGGAGGTTGCAGTGAGCCAAGATCATGCCACTGCACTCCAGCCTGGGCGACAAGAGTGAGACTCTGTCTCAAAAAAAAAAAAAATTAATTAAAGTATCACAAATTAAGAACTGTCTATTTAAACCTTTGAAATTTCTTATGCTCTCAAACTTTACCAAGAGAGGTACTTGGTCCAGATGAATAGGTTCTCTTGAAAGGCAGCCTGTACAAATCGACAAAGTGAATCTACAGGGGTAGTACCATTAACAAATAATAATAATATTGAGCATTTAGCATGGACCAGGTACAACACCAAGTCATTTGTCTGCATGTGATTTCAACTAATACTCAAAAAACTCTACATTAGTGTATTAGTCCGCTTCCATGCTACTGATAAAGACATACCTGAGTCTGGGTCATTTATAAAGAAAAAAAGATTTAATGGACTCATAGTTCCACGTGGCTGAGGAGGCCTCACAAATGATGGCAGAAGGTGAAAGGCATGTTTTATACGGCAGCAGGCAAGAAAGAATGAGAGCCAAGGAAGGAGAAACCTCTTATGAAACTAGTAGATCCGGCGAGACTTATTCACTACTATGAGAACAGTAGTGAAAAACCACTCCCCATGATTCAATTATCTCCCACCAGCTCCGTCGCACCACATATGGGAATTGTGGGAGCTACAATTCAAGATGAAATTTGGGTGGGGACACAGCCAAACCAGATCAAGTAGGTACTAAAATTATTTTATTTTACAGATGAGGAATCTGAAACTTAAAGAAGTTCAATAAATTGTCCAAGTTTCCACAGTTGGAAAGGACGGAATCCTGGGTGCCAGCAGGCTTAGAAGCCTGCACAGTGCCTGGTCTCCGCCACTGAGTTCTCCTGCCTCCAGCACCACAGTCCTCTCCCAAGCTCCACCTCCTCTCAGTTTTAGGCCCTCTAGTTCTTACCTTTGCTCAGCCCCACCGTAGCCCCAGGTCCCCAACCTTAGGTTTCCTGTGGCAATCTCTTATTTTATTGGTCATAGAGATGACCAATAGGGGGACTGATGTCTTTCAGCACACGCGTGCATGCATGCATACACACAAACCCACAACAGACACACACAGGAGTTCACAAGAGTTCACACACAGGAGTGAGGGCAAAACTTGGAATCAGGGAGTCTAAATCCCATGACGGAACTGAGGGAAGTGGGCTGAGTCCTAGAGACCGCAAAGGGAGATGGGTGAAGCACGAGTATGGAGTCCATGAGGGGCACACCATGCCAGGAGCGTGCTGTGTAAAGGACCGTCTGGTGTGTCTGTGCAGCTTGAAAAGGAACGGACAGAAAGGGACAGAACGAGAAGGCACAAGATATGAACCTCGTCGCTGAAAGGGGGAAAAAGGGGTCTAGACTGAAGGAGAGATTCCTAGAACAGGGAGCATAGTTTGAATCAGACAGAAAAAACAAAAAGCAAAACTCACTCTTAAACTCCAAACCAAATCCAATATTTTTTGTTTGTTTGTTTACTTAAATCAGATCTATGTTTAAAAAAAAAAAAAAAGAACCTACCCTACATATTTTTTAAATGCAGAGACTACAGGGAGAAAAAGTTATAAACTTTCTCAAAACCGATAAGTGTGTTTGTTAAGAATCCTTGCACCCAAAAGAGACGGAAAAGGTTTCCAGAAGCATATCTCTGGAAGAAATAGTTTAGGAAAATGCAAGAGGGAAAAAGGAGAACCTCTTTTCTCTCCGTCTCCTGTTCTCTTTCCTTTAATCTTCAAATACAGTAACAGAATGTGCTTATTTTGAGGGAATAGATTCAGAAACAATCATGACATCTGCCCTCTATATATAGAGGGAGATGAAAACGATATTTCAAGTCCACATTTCAGATCAACCTCACCCTTCTTCTTGCACAAAAGCGTTTAGGGCACTCAAAAACTCTTACTTGCTCTTGTTTCTGTTACCATGACAACAGGCATCTGCTCTGAATGGACAGGAAGAGTAGGGAAACAAATATGTTTCAACCTACTTGAGAAATACTTTCTGGTTAATAACCTGATGCTGCCAGTGTTACTGGCTCCTAAGCGTATTCAGTGGTTAATGGAAGTGCCTTCAGGAACCTGCTTCTCTCCAGGATCTAAGTCATGTGGCTGAGGTACAACACACTCAGTGAAACCCATCTATCCAACGAATAGCGGTGGGTGGGGCTCTGTCAACTTTCAGTGCAGCTAGGGCACCCGAGCCCGGTGGCTCCACATGGGGCTCAGACACGTGCACAGCCTACCTAGGCCTGACCCACACTCCAGGCACAAAAAAAGCTTGTGGGACACAAAGAGCCCTTTGTAAAGTCTGAATCTCTGGTTCTGATTCAAAGGGAAAATGACAAAGCCCGTCTTCCAGCCTCCCTCACAGCAGTCGTGTTTTTCCCATTCAATACGGACATTCAATGTGTCCTATTATAAGCCAGGCCCTCTCTATAATTATCACATTGAGTCATCTCAACATCTTTTTGAAGTAAGTACAACTATCCCCACTTTTCAACAGGAAAACTGATGCTCAAAGAGGTTAAATAATGTGTCTGGGGCCACACTCAGTGGCTCATGCCTGTAAGCCCAGTACTTTGGGAGGCTAAGGAGGGAGGATCCCTTGAGCCCAGGAGTGTGAGACCAGCCTGGACAACATAGTGAGACCCAGTCTCTACAAAAAAAAAATGTTAATTAGCCAGGCATGGTAGGGCGTGCCTATAATCCCGGCAACTCAGAGGCTGAGGTGGGAAGATCACTTGACCTCATGAGCTGGAGATTACAGTGAGCTATGACTGCACCACTGCACTCCAGCCTGGGTGACAGAGTGAGACCCTGTCTCAAGAAAACTAAATAAATAGCACGGCCTGATTCATATAGCCATAACATAGAAAATCTAATCTTCGAATTTACTTAGGTAAATAGAGGAAGGAGCCTGTCCCTACGGTTGACCACAGTCTGGGACTAGGAGCGAGAGACTGAGCTGTCCACTGACTGACTCCCGACACGCTGATCCTTGGTGACCTAGCAGCTTGATCTCTGCCCTCATGTAGCTGACACACTGAGGCAACTGAGACCACAGACAAGTAAACAAAAATATGCAGAATTACAAGTCATGGTAAGTGTTGTTAAGGAAATGGTGCCCTAAAAACAATTGTGTCCTCATTGTTATTAAAAATCCTGTCCTCTGGATCCTCTCCCTTGCAAGACAAAGGCAGAGCCCTGATCCACAGGCCTCTGAATTTGTGTCAGGAGCAGCTTTGCACAGAGATTAAGAACATGAACTTCCTCTCAGTCCACCACTTAAGACCCAGCTCTGCCACTGCTTAATTGAATGACCTCGAAGAAGCTACTTAAAACCTTATGGGCTTCAGCAAATGAAGAAATATGTGCCAAGCACTTAGTTGAACCTGGCATATAACATAAATATGAGCTTCAATTATATTATCATTGTCATTACTTCCCTCCCACACCCGAAAGTCCTCCCAGATGTTGTCTGTGATGGCATTGGGAAATAGTGGCCTCCAGAGATTGTGGAACTAAAGCTATGGAGAATCAGCTTATCTGAATGAAAACATCCTCTTCCCAGCTCCTTTCCCTCACATGTGATCTGCAGGCTGATGCAACAGAGGCTGTCCGTGACCCTCTCATCTGTCTTCAAATCCCATTACCGTTTTCATGCTCACTAGCTCCCAGCGCACTTTGATTCCCAGTTGCAAGCATTTGTGTTTCCTTTGTCAATCCACTTTGCTGCCTGCAGAGATTGCCTGGGAATCCATGTCAGAGGTTGTGAGGGGTAGAAGGAGACCCCTTAACCTATGACTGACAGGTGCAGAGCGCAAACCTGTGCCTCTCGGCAGCCTGAAAGAGTCGAACTCCAGGAGTTCCTCTTTGTAGGACTTTACTTCACACTGTGACCTTGCTTGGCTTTGCTCTCTTCCACGTCACACGTTTGAAAACCATACAAGGGAACACTTCCTAGTAAGTACATCATCTTCCAAGAATCCTTTTTCCAGGGTCTGCTCCTGGGGAGCCAACCTAAGATAGGCTGGTGTTAACTGGCCCAAGGACTGACTTTAAAAGCTTGGTTAGAAATAAACACTTGCTTGAGAAATGTTCCAGTCTTGGCAAGGCTTGACACACACAGCTTTAGTATTCTCTGGGACTTTGAGAGGGAGCAATAGGCATTTTGTCCTTCTGTGTGAAAGATGGAGAACAATTAGAATTGGAAAGTGTAAACACAGTGATACATTTTGGGATAAGATGCACCTCCTGGGACGCGAACACTCCTGAATTAGAGTCATCAGACCTACCATTGTTGCTTGTTCCAAAATGAAATGTTTCCTAAACAAAATTCAGAATGTGCAAGAACAAGCAAGGCTTTCTGAGGTGCTCAAAATAACAAAGAAGTTGTAACCTTTTCAGTGAGATACAACTAAAAGTATAAGTAAAATATTCATCATTGAGTGTTTAATGGAATTCTTTTTTATAACTGTATTGCACTTTTTGTTTATTTATTTATATTAAAGACAAGCTCTTGCTCTGTCGTCCAGGCTGGAGGGCACCGGCACTGCTGTAGCTCACTGCCACCTCAAATTCTTGGGCTCAAGTGATCCTCTCCACTCAGCCTTCTGAGTAGGTAGGACTACAGGCACACGCCCTCCCATCAGCTAATTATTTTAATTTTTTTGTACAGACAGGGTCTCAAACTCCTGGCCTCAGGTGATCCTCCCGCCTCAGCCTCCCAAATCTCTGTTATTCTAGACAGAGGAATTCTATCTGAGAGACTCTCTTTATATTTACAGCAGTAATTGTTTGTAGATATAACTTATAGATACACAATAATAGGATCCACTCATTCAGGATGGCTTTCAATTAGATTAAAATGTGTCCAGAAGCCTGGGTGACATAATGAGACCCTATCTCTAAAAAAAGTAAAAAATACAAACTTACCTGGGCATGGTGGTACATGCCTGCAGTCCTGTCTACTCAGGAGGCTGAGGTGGGAGGATTGCCTGAGCTCAGGAGTTTGAGGCTGCAGTGAGCTATGATCATGCCACTGTACTCCAGCCTGGGTGACAAAGCAACCCCTGTATCTGAAAAGAAAAGAACCTAGGTTTTTATTTAAGAATAAAAAATAAGGCCGTTCTAATTAGAGATGGTTTTGAGCCCAGCCTCCTTATCATGACTTTGGCTATCTAGCCTTAGATATGAAATGTCTGATATTAGGGTCATAGCCCTCGGAACTTAAAGTTAATCCAGCCCAATTTTTTCTTTCTAGTCTTCTACATTTCCAGTTTTTCCACAATAGGTATATGGGTATAGATAACATACATGTTTACATATATGTATATATATGCATAATTGTATCTACTTTAAGTGTACATGTATATGTGTATATGTAAATATTCAAAGAAATTATTTTATAATTTAAAATTTCTAAATTGGACCATGTTCAACTGTATGGATACTTAAAGAAATTTAAATTAGAATAATGTAAGTTTTATTTATGTATTATCAAAGTTTTTTGAAGTAATAAGATTTAGTACTGGCCAGACTCAGTGACTCACACCCGTAATCCTACCACCTGGGGAGGCCAAGGCAGGAGGATCATTTGAAGCCAGGAGTTTGAGAACAGCGTGGGCAACATAGCAAGACCCAAGAGTTAGAGGCTGCAGTGAGCAAGATGATTGCCCCATTGCACTCCAGCCTGGACAACAGAGCAAGACTCTGTCTCCAAAAAAAACCAAAAAATGTAGTGCTGATGGTGGAAATTTAAACTGATATACTCCTTTGAAAGCAATTTAGCAAGAACTTTCAAAAAGTTTATAATCCAGTAGTTCTATGCTTACAAAACTAAATTTTACAAATTCTTTGTGTACAAATATGCACATTTTCATAATATTTAATAATAGGTTTTCTATTTTTATTAAAGTATTATACTCAGAGAAGTGCACATTCCATAAACCAACAGTTCAATAAATTGTCACAAACTGAATTCACCCATGTAACCGTCACCTAAGTAAAGAAGGAGAATATTGTCAGCACCTCAGAATGTAATCATTTTTAAAGTAGAAACAAATAAATTTTTAACAATAGAGAAAAGTGTAAAGTGGGACAAACAGAGCAAATTTTAAGCAGTTCAAACAAAGCCATCTATAAATCCCAAAGGCAACAAGACAAAGAAGCAAATATGAAGATCCCCATGGACCACAGTCCCAAACTTTCAAGAGAACCATGCCCCTGCCGTTAAAGAACTATATTCCTAGAGGTGTGGTTGATGCAATGGGAAACCATACCAACTAGCCTTTACAAGAAACTCTTGGGAGAATCACAGAAGCAAAAGCACTGAGTATAAGTTGGGCTGAGTCATGCGTCATGGCTCACATGACGCATCGTGGTTATGCAGATCAGGTCTAAATTGATATGCTCCTTAAACCAAATGCTGAAAGTAAGTAGGCAGTCACAGCGGGCAGAAGCAGATACAGGTGGCATCCTCTGAATGAGGATGAAAAATATAATCATAAGTGCTTGAGTTGATGGATACCCTAATCACCCTGATTTGATCATTACAACATTGTATGCCTGTATCAAAACATCACGTGTACCCCGTAAATGTATGCAACTATTACGTACCCATAATAATCAAAAATAAAAAATTAAGAAAAAAATGGACGTAAACCCTCTGTGCTGAGAAAACCAATGGAGTTCACCATTTTGAGTCATACAGTGAATATGAACATCAAGCCAGATTATAGTCAAAGACACTAATGAGAAAGCCAAGCTTAACCAATTGATGTAGCCAGCTATTGCCATCGGTTTATGAATAAGCATCACTAAATTAAACATGACCTTGAGGTTTAGATCATGAGAAAGTGAAAGAGTTTCAGAGGCCAAAGCAAAGAAGCTTCTCGATCGATGAAAGATGGTCCAATGACATTCCAGCAAAGAAACCTAATACTCAGATTAGGGCTCTTGAAGTTAGAACTTTCTCACCCAATGGTCCAGGCTTTAGCGGGAAATAATAACATCAGTATAGACAGTCCAGGTTTCACAGAAACCATGTCAAAGAGAAGAGTAGATATCTCTCCAGGCCTTCCATAAGACCAACGGCAAGCCAAAGTATTGCAATTGGGGATTTCTCCAGCTGGATAAGGACAGAACTAGTTTATGTCTCCTCCTTAGTCTATAACAGATTTACTCTTTCTTTCAATGAATAGTTATTAAGGCACTGCTAAGTACCAGTCACTGTGCTAAACGCAGAGGATATGGTGGTGAGAAAGATTAACACAGGTCCCCATCCTGAGGAGGCTACCTAGACCTAAACCATGATACCAGAGGCACATTTACCCCGAAGCTCAAGAAGCTGCCACTTCAGGCCCCGTTTCAAGGCCTGCAGCTAATGTTTTTTCATAATTTTGTATAATTTTCTTTAAAAGATTCCCTCAAAAAAATGAGCAAACTTCGGATTCCACAAAACCTGGCCCCAACTCTGTTGATGAGTCCTGTGAAGAAGAGGTTTCCATGGTGGCACCTCTCACATTGCTTTACCCGTATTTATTTATATCTGTCTTTCCCAAGAACCCCGAGCCCCTTGATGTTAGGGGTGTTTCTGGTTTTATCTTTGTGTCTCTGATGTTCAATGCACGTTTTTTAAATGAATTAATAAGTGGAGGACTTTCGTTAATGTTCAGTTCTCAATACGCTAAGCAACCAGTGGTTTTTATGCTTTTGAATATTATTTGTTTCCTTTTTGCTTCCCTATAGTAAAGGTCTTATTAAAAATTTCAATCTGACCAAGTGGAACAAGTGGGAAATCATTGATTCTTACCAAGACCAGGGAGCCAGAAAAAAAAGAGCCTCTTTGTTGCCAAGTAAGGTTATGGCAGAGTCGTTGCAATCAAAAAATCAGTGAAACTTGAAGTTGCTGAGTCAATTAGGAAAATGAAGTTATTGGAACAAATTGTCTTCTCAGACAAACAGTTCTCCAATTTTAGCATACTCACCTGGAAAGCTTGTTAAAATATGGTTAGGACTCACCTCCAGATTTCTTAATGCAGTAGGCATCAGGTAGGAACCAGAAATCTGCATTTCTAATAAGGTCCCAGGTGATGCCGATGCCACTGGTCCAGGGACCACACTTTGCAAATCACTTTGCCCTGTACCACTGATGCACAATCTTAGCTGTACATTGGAATCACCTGGAGAGTTTTAAAAATGCTAGTCTCTGGGTCCTCCCTCACCCTTGTTTTCTAATTAATTGGTCTGGCTGCTAAGATTTATTCACAGTTCCCTCAAATAATTCCAGAGTGCAGTCAAGATTGTGAACCACTACCCTACGCCATGGTACATTAGATGCTTAGGTCATAAGTCTTGACCTACCCATCACCTTACCAGAAGCAAGAGTATCTGAATCCTCATTTCTGGAAAATCTTAACAATCAAAGAAGAATTTTTAACATCTTATGCGGTTATGGCCTCCAGACATCTACCCTCTGCCCCATCCACCCCACCTCACTTGGAACAATTCCAGGTGGACGCAACCTTTGTGCATTTAAACAGCCCTAGCTATTAAAATCCAAGGAAGACTCATTTCGGCCTGGCTGCTCCACATACACCTTGTTTCCAAGCATTTGCACATACTAGTGACTACCTGGGATGGCTCCCCTACCCTGACTTCCATAAACCCCAATCTGCTCCTCTCTGACACTGTCTAGATCCCAGCCTCTTTAATTTGGTTAGTCCTTCTTGCTGGTTCCCACAGCAATTTTTATAAATACATTCTTCTCTCCTTACCTCATAATTTCTTGTTTGCATTTCCATCTTTCTCACAGAAAAAAAAAAAAGTGAGCTCCTTGAGGGTAATCTCTCTCTCCCTGGTAGCCCTAGTACCTCCTTCAGGTATTAAATGTTTTTGGTTTTGTCTTTGCTTTTGTTTTTGGAGACAGAGTCTCACTCCACCCCTACAACCTCCGCCTCCTAGATTCAGGTGATTCTGCTGCCTCAGCCTCCCGAGTAGCTGGGACTACAGGCGTGCACCACCACGACTGGGTAATTTTTTTGTATTTTCAGTAAAGATGGGGTTTCACCATGTTGGCCAGGCTGGTCTCGAACTCCTGACCTTAAGTGATATGCCCATCTTGGACTCCCCGAGTGCTGGGATTACAGGCATGAGCCACCATGCCTGGCCTTAAATGTTTTTTGAATGAATGTCAAGTATTGTATTATTCAGATCATTAACTCCTCCCTTTGGGGCAAAGGAATTGACTCTTTTGTCCATTTGGGGCAAGAGAATTTCTTACTTTTCCCAACTGTCTCTCCATTTCTATATGTAATTACTGAAGGCCTTTGCCTTTATCATAATTGAAAGGTAAAAAACTATATCGTAAAGTCTCATACCAGAAATTGCAAAACAACCAAAATAAGCCCAAACTATTTGAATGGAATCTCAAAAGAAGAACCTGAAACAGAGAGTTATATAAAGTGAACTAATTAAATAAGGAAAATGAGAATTTTACTATTGCATTACAAGTTCCTGGTTTTACCTAAGTGAATGATTTAAAAAAAAATAGTGTGGAAGAGCAAAATGACTTAATGGTAAAAATCTAAGCCCCAGAAGATCCTAGCATCCCTTCTGTTCTAAACATAGCTCAGCCACTGGCCCACCATGTGAATGAGTCACTGCTCTTCCTTGACTTAAATCATCCCTCTTATAAAACTTGTTAAAGAAAGACGTCACTGCAAATTAGATGTTGTAGCTAAGTTTAGCCATCCTCAGGACATAAATACTGTAACTTATGTGACTTCAATCATTTTTGTTTCATGATGACTTATATTTGGGCATGTGCTTGAATATGTGTTTATATACATAGTGTAGCTAAAGATATACCTTCTGCTTAGACATAGGTTTTATATATATATATATATATATTTATATGCAAATATCCACAAAAGCACCTTGCACAGAAACATCCTTGAGCTATTTTAAGAGGCAGCATTATTTTACTGACGAATGTTCAGAATTCAGCTCTCTGACTTGCCCCCAGCCCAACCTCTATGGATTGACCATTCTCCTCAGAGAGACTGTGTATGCCTGTGCATGCACACATGTTGAGAGGAGGACAGGAAGACCTGCCCTCCCCCAGGCCCTGGCTTCTCTTCAGACAGTGCCATTCACACTGAGCCTCACAGGCAAGTACTGCCTGGTGTAACTTGGGGAGTAATGGGGCCTGTTGACCAGAAACACTCCTTCAAAAGCTTCACACAGAAGCCTGAGTTTCCAGTCATCGCCAGCAGTACTTTCAGTCTTTAAGAGTCTTCTTTATGAACATGCACATTTTACCTGGATCAGGACACTGTGTTATCTGGCAAAGTTTGCCCATTTAAAATGAGTGACTGGAAAGGTTCATTTTTCTGGTCAACCCTCTACTGCCCCCCTATTGTCACGCCTTTGGGATTAGAATCCTGAAAGAATGATGAGAAGAAAGGCTACAAATGGAGAGACCTAAGAAACCCTGAATCTTGCTTGAGAGGAGGAAATCAGACACCTGCACAGTCCAGCAGCCTGATCCCAGGTGCCAGGGAGCAGGGAGCAGAGGAGAATGCCAGGGACCAGAAGCCGGGAAGTGGGATTAAAGACTAACACTGGCCATGCAAGACGGACCACTGCACAGGAATTTACAGTTCACAGAGCACTTTTTCATCTCCTTAAAATCTCATAAAATCCCAGTGAATTGAGCATTGTTATGTTCCTTCTCGTTTCATGGGGGACAAATGTGAGACTCAGAAAACTTGAGTGGCTCATCTAAGGTCACTGAGCTAGTAAGCAGCAGAACTGGACTGTAAACCATGGTCTTCAAAATCCAGTGATCTGGTTTATTTGTTGGTTTGTTTGTTGATTTGTTGGTTGGTTGGTTTGTTCGTTGGTTGGTTCGTTGGTTGGTTTGTTGGTTGGTTGGTTGCTTGCTTGCTTGTTTCTTTGCTTGGTTGCTTGGTTGGTTTTTAGAAACAGAGTCTTGCTCTTTCACCTAGGCTGGAGTGCAGTGTCATGATCATGGCTCACTGCAGCCTCGACCTCCTGGGCTCAAAAGATCCTCCCACCTCAGCCTCTTGAGTAGTTGGGATTACAGGCATGTGCCGTGTGCCAACATGACCAGCTAATTTTTTTAATTTTTTGTAGAGATGGAGTCTCACTATGTTGCTCAGGCTGGTCTTGAACTCCTGGTCTCACATGATCCTCCCACCTCAGCCTCCCAAAGTGCTGGCATTACAAACATGAGCCACCATGGCTGGCCTCAATAAGTCTCTTTACCATATTTTTCAGCCTATGTGTGTCAGGACAGCCAGTAGATGTGCCAAATGATTCTGTCCCCTGCAGTACACACGGATCGTAGTTATATACCTCTACTGAGTTTCCATTTACTGTGGCCACAACTGACCCCGGAGACCTAGCAGTAGTCAGCCAGGCTGCTCATATCAGGAAAACTGGTATGCCCTGAAACATGGAGTGAATGGCTAAAGGAGAAATTGAAGAGGGAGGCTAATATTAAGACAGGTAAGCAAGGTATCCCAACCCTTCTAAATCAGGAGAGTGCGTTGCTCGCATCTTCCTATGGGTGACAGGATGAGCTGAGACCACAGAAAATACGGTGCAGAAGAGGCCTCAAGGGTGCCTCTTTCCGGGAGGGGTTGAGGCCCTGCTGGCAAATATTTACCCAGTCTCAGCCTACACCTCAAATATCCAGTCCATGTTGTCATCTAGTCTGTCTGTAAATGGTGAAAAAGAGGCATTCTTCACTTTCCTTAAGAGACCCGTTCCTGTGTTCAGTACTCTTTCCTATTAAAAAGGTGTTCTTGGCCGGCCGTGGTGACTCACACCTGTCATCCTAGCACTTTGGGAGGCCAAGGCTGGTACATGACCTAAGGTCAGGCGTTTGAGACCAGACTGGCCAACATGGTGAAATCTCATCTCTACTAAAAATACAAAAATTAGCTGGGCATGGTGGCTGGTGCCTATAATCCCAGCTAGTCAGGAGGCTGAAGAAGGAGAATCGCTTGAACCCAGGGGGAGGAGGTTGCAGTCAGCTGAGACCATGCCACGTCACTCTAGCCTGGGCAAAAGAGCAAAACTCCATTTAAAAAAAAAAACAAAGTATTCTTTTGTGTCTGATTTAAATGTTTTCCATCCACTTGCTTAGGTCTCAAAAAGAGATCATCAGTGCCCTTAAACAATATATTTAATATGTTCACGCCTACAAATAACTCCTTCAGGTTTTTTTTTTTTTCTCTATTAAAGCAGCGCCAACTCCTTGGACATTTCCTAAGGCGTAAGTCCCATTTTTCATGGCTTTAATCAATTCCATTGCTCATCTGTGGTCCCTTTCCAATTTTCCCACATTCACCTTAAGATGTAAAGACCACAGCACAGTGTGCTGGATGCAATACTCTGAGGAACAGACCAATAAAAGGCTGGCTTCCCAGCTTCTGAAAGAAGACCACACAATAAAAGCCAGGGTCATGTTCATGCCAAAATATCACTAATATGTAACAGCCCGGCGTTGCTGATTCGTTCAGTGTGCGCTCCATTTGCTGCCTACCTCCCTGGTGTATTTCTGTGGGCTGTGGTGAGTGCTCCTGCACATAACCTTGTACTGACCCTTCCTGAACAGCACTGCTGGAGAAGAGAGAGCCACAGGAGTTTACAAGTTTAAAATGTGTTAAGAGCAGCCACTTCTTATTATCACAGATGACTAGAGCATCACAAAAGTTTAGAACAAAAAGAATGCTCAATCTAGCACCACAACAAGAAAGGAGGAATTTTAGAGAGAGAGAGATATATATAAAATATATATATGATATATATACACATATATATATAAAATATATATACACACACATACACAGACATATATATATTCACATGTGTGTGTGTGCACACGCATGAGTGCATGTATGCACCAATGATGCCTCTATAAGTACAAATAGCCTAAGGACATTTGCAGGTGATTTATACACTGAGGTCTGTCTGTATAAAGGTAAGCATCATCCTCATTCACCAACTCACAGGGTTGATAAGCAAAAAGACTAAGAGAAAGCCAGAAGTACCTGGAGCTTGCTAGAAAATTGATCACAGCAGGAGCAGCAATCACTCGGCCAGTTCTCTCTCTTGTTTTTGCTTTCCACGTGCATATAAAATCAAGCTGCTTGCACCTCACAAAGACAAACTACTGCAACCTGAACTTTCCATTTTTTTTCCCTGAAGCAATACAAGATTGTGGAAGTGAAAGCCCCAGAAACGTTCTAATCAAGAATGAGAACTAAAACCCAACAACCAAGATTTAGGCAAAGAAGAAAATAGACTCCAGAATCAGCACAGAGCCTCCTGCTGCTGCTGCTGCTGCTGCTGCTGCTGCTGGAGGCATTGCTAACACACTCACCCAAGCCTTAGCTCTTAATAGAGACATATTTGCAGCTAAATGCCCCAGGCCTGTCTCTGCCTGAAGGGGCTAAGGCCCTGCTGGCAAATATTTACTCAGTTTCAAAACATCCCTTCCAGAGTGATATTTTCCTTTACTGTGCTGATGAAATCCACCCCTTGGAGTCCAGTGAGGTAGCATCATGTACCACTGACCCACACGGAGCGTCCACCACAGGGCCCGCACCATCTCGCATAGTCCCAGAGTGAGTTTAGTTCTCTGAAATGTTGGTTTAATGCCCAAATTGCAAGCTAGGTAACATAAGGTGGACATTTTAACAGAGAGTAGCCTGCAAAACCAATAAATCTGATTATATTCATTTAATAATTGAATTATATTTCCAAAAGGATGGATCACTATGTGTGAGATACAGACCTATTAAAAACACAGTGAAGATAAGAGATACCTGCACTTCCACGTTCATCGCAACACTATTCACAATAGCCAAAATACGGAAACAACCGTCTGTTGATATGCCCATCAACAGATCAACTGATAAAGAGTACGTGACATATACATGCAACGAAATATTCAGCCATGAAAAAGAAGAAGATCATGTGCTACCTCATGGATGAGCCTTGAAGACATTATGACAAGTGAGATAAGCCAGACCCAAAAGGACAAATACCGTGCGAGTCCATTTCCATGAGGTATCTAAAGTAGTCGAATCCACCAAAGCAGAAAGTAGAAAAGCGGTTGCCAGGGGCGGAGGGGATGGAAAAATGGGGAGATGTTCAAAAGGTAGAAAGTTTCAGTTATGCAAGATGAAAAAGTTCTATAGATCTGCTGGGCAACATTGTGCTTATAGTAAACAGCACTGCTCATATGGTACGCTTAAAAATTTGCTGAGGGTAGTTCTCATGTTATGTTTTTTTTTTGTTTTTTTTTGGGTTTTTTTGTTTTTTTTTTTGAGACGGAGTCTCGCTCTGCCGCCCAGGCTGGAGTACAGTGGCCGGATCTCGGCTCACTGCAGGCTCCGCCTCCCGGGTTCACGCCATTCTCCTGCCTCAGCCTCCCGAGTAGCTGGGACTACAGGCGCCCGCCACCTCGCCCGGCTAGGTTTTTGTATTTTTTAGTAGAGACGGGGTTTCACTGTGTTAGCCAGGATGGTCTTGATCTCCTGACCTCGTGATCCGCCCATCTCGGCCTCCCAAAGTGCTGGGATTACAGGCTTGAGCCACCGCACAAATTTTTAAACCTGATTCATCTCTACTGTATTGTAAATGGCAAACTGAATTGACAGTAAAATTATGGGCATGTCAAAAAATAATACACACACACAACGAGGATAGAGTAAGAACAAATGAAGACAGGGTTCTGGTGTAGACACAGGCCGGGTCTGCTATGCTCAGCATCCCTACATCTAGAACCAGAGCCAGCTTCATGGGTATATGAACCATACCCTGTGCTCAGAACAGGCACACACTTGGTTTAACACTCTGCTGTTGCTATCTAGAAATTCTTAATAATTTTTTAAAATTTTCATTTTGTACTCAGCTCCACAAATTATGTAGCTAGTCCTTCCCAGAACTAATTGTGTCTGTTTAGACACATACATCATTCATTCTATGTGACTGGAAATTTGTGGTGTCCAACCATTATTGTATAATCTGCGCATGATGGAGCATATGTTATAAAATAAGAAAATATGTCAGGATGTTAGACACAGGTGGTTCGCCAAAGGCTGCTTTTGTAACTATATAAAGAAATTAAGCTGAGGGGTTGGGGCATTGTACTTGAGGGTAAAAGAGATTTGGAAATCCCTTACTTTGGGCTTCCCTCTACCCAACAGGACCCAGAATGTACCTGTGGGCAGGCAAATTACCATTGCTACCCACCCAAGCACATCTCCCTCAAGGAATTGGGAGGACCTGGAAAGCCATGTTCATCAAATTTCCTCTAGCTCTAGCCTGGTGTCTCCTGACATTCTTTGCTAAAAATACATCCTTTGTGCTTATCATAGTAATGGTGACTTCTAGAAAATGTAAGTGATGAATGCTCTTTTTTGCCAAGCCTCCAGCTCAGTTTGCTAAAGGAATTCTTCAGGATCATCTAAAGCAATCAGAACAAACAGATGCTTTCAGAGACTTGAATTGAGTATTCTTTCAACAACCAGGCAATAAAGTTGAATGTAGTTTTTAGACAACTTAAATGAAAATGGAAAGTTAAGTCTGGTCTAAATGACTATAATATATACAGAGATAATTTATTAAGAAAGACTTAAAAATATATTTATTTCAAGGTATAATCAGACAAACTCTTACTCCCTCAGTCTAAGTTTTTTTTGTTGTTGTTTGTTTGTTTGTTTTTGTCTTATAGTAGGATGCCTTTTATAGTAATGTCAGGGATGTAAACTACTCATTAACACTAATTGTCAACTTTAACCTATTAAAAAAAAGACAGAGAGATTCTACATCTCAAACAAAGATCCCATAAGAAAAGACAAGATCCTGCACCAGGTATGTTGGCTCATGATTATAATACCAGCATTTTCAGAGGCACAGGCGGGAGGATTGCTTCAGCCTAGGAGTTCGAGACAAGACTGGACAACATAGTGAGACCTCCTCCCTACAAAAAATAAGCAAACGTAGCTGGCCGTGGCAGCATATGCCTGTAGTCCCAGCTATTCAGGAGGCTGAGGTGGGAAGATCGCTTGAGCCTGGGAGGTCAAGGCTTCAGTGGGCCACATCATGCCAGTGCACTCCAGCCTGGGCAACAGAGAAAGACCCTGGACCCTGTCTCCAAAGATAAAACAGGAAAAAATAAAGATCCTCCCTCCATTACTGCTAATATGCACTGATTAATTTATGGAAAATCTAGGAGCCTTGCTTTGGTAATTTCAATCTCCTTTTTCATCAGCTTTTCCACCAGGATGCCTAGGAATCAGCAGATTGAGCTGGCTTGAATTTTTGTTTCTTCTCCTTCCTTCTCTCTAATTGAAGCACAATTAAATAATGTTATGATCAGAAGAAAGAGTCTGATAATGGGATCATCAGCTCCTTACCTAATTATGAAAGTTATGTGAGCAAGATGAGCCCCCTACAAAACCATACTCCCAAGACAGGTTCCATCTAATTATGCTAAGAGCATCATTTCTTTCCCCAGCTCACTCCACGACCAAGCATCTGGCTTGTTCATATAAGAAAGTTTTTGAGAACAAGTAAATCAGACTACCTTTCCCTGAGGAACCCTGTTTACATTCAAAGTGGACTAACCAGAAGATTATCCTAAGGATAATCCAAGAACATCTGCATCTACAAGCCAGATGGAAAATTCCCAACCACTCTCAAGAGAGTCTCATGTCTGTTGTTTGAATGCCTTATTTTCTTTACCACTTCTCTTCAAAACTTACATTTGGAAACACCTATGGCAATGGACAAAGACAAATACACTTGAGGTCTTTGAGTAACTCCAAGGAATTTGAGTTTTATATTAATGCCCTGCCTTTTCTTAGAAAACAAATTCATTTGGTCAATCGATAACTTTTGGTGAGCACCTACTATCTGCAAATTCTATGTTACCATTCCTGCCTGTCATTGGACAGCATAAAATTTGTCGCCAATTTAGATCAGATGCTAACAAGAAAAATGGAAAGGAAAACAACCCTTCAAAACTCAGACAACCTCAGCAAACATTTTCGGTATTCAAAGGAGTATGCTTTGACTTAAATCATTCAACAAGTATTTGTTGTAGCCCAAATCCTTCCTAATATCTAATCAAAATCTTTCTATGTGGCTGGGCATGGTGGCTGATGCCTGTAATCCCAGCACTTTGGGAGGCCAAGACAGGTGGATCACTTGAGGTCAGGAGTTCGAGACCAGCCTGGCCAACATGGTGAAACCCCGCCTGTACTAATAATACAAATATTACCTGGGCACAGTGGCACACGCCTGTAATCCCAGCTACTTGGGAGGTTGAAGTACGAGAATCACTTGAACCCGGGAGGCAGAAGTTGCAGTAAGCCAAGATGGCGTCACTGCACTTCAAAATGAAACTGTGTCTCAAAAAAAAAAAACTTTCTATGCTATACCTTAAATTATATAAATCATATTTTTTCCTGTTGTCTGTGTGGTAGAGAACTATCTGCCAACTTTCATAGAATTAATTTCAATTCAACAAATAATGATTTAGTGCCCATTACATGCCAAATACTACAGGCCCTAAGAATAGGAAGTTGAATAATTATGGTCCTCTTCCTATCAGCAAAATACATGCATGCAGCTACATGCTAAACTAGGAGTATAAAGAACTGCAGCAGAAAAACAGAGAAAGGAGCTGGTTCTTCCCTGAAAGATCAGTCGCATTTCACTAGGAGGGCAAAGGGATAGAGGACTATTCTAGAGGCAGGGGACCACAAACAAAAGGTGATAGATAAGAGCAGGAAACTAGAGTGAAGAGAACTACTAAATACATGCTAAAGACTTTGGACTTCATCCAGTAGGCCACAGGAAGCCATAAACATTTATCAAGCCAGCATAGGATAGTAGCATGACCAGAGTCTTATTTTAGATCTGTCTGGAGACAGAGAAGACTGAACCGGGGGGAGTAACTAGAGCCAAGTTTTGAGAGGCTATTGCAAAAACAGCCAAAAGACTATGTGAATGTGGAGTTCTGCAGAAAGTAGGATTGAAAAGTCCTAAGATTTTGTGACCAATTAAATGAATGGAGTAAACGGGAGGAAAAGGAAGGGCACTCTGCAATATATCAGTTAAGAAGTGTGTGGTGGATATGATGCCAAAAACAAAGAGGAGGAATAAATGTGAATAATAGTTTTACCTGGGAACATATAATTGGCCCTCCATATCCATGGGTTCTGCATCTGTGAATTCAACCAACTGCAAAAGGAAAATATTCCAAAAAAAATTACATGTGTATGAACTTGTACAGATATTTTTTCTTGCCATTAATCCCTAAACAATAATGACTATTTACACAGCATTTACATTGTATTAAGTATTATAAGTAATATAGAGATGATTTAAAAGCCCGGACACAGTGGCTCACACCTGTAATCCCAGTACTTTGGGAGGCTCAGGTGGGCAGATCACTTAGATCAGCCTGGCCAACATGATGAAACCCCGTCTCTACTAAAAACACAAAAATTAGCCAGGTGTAGTGGCACATGCCTGTAGTCTCAGCTACTTGGGAGGTTGAGACACAAGAACCGCTTGAACCCAGGAGGCAGAGGTTGCAGTGAGCTGAGATTGTACCACTGCACTCCAGCCTGGGCAACAGAGTGAGACTCTGTCTTAGATAGATAGTTAGATAGATAGATAGATAGATAGATAGATAGATAGATAGATAGAGATAAAGTATACAGAAGGACATGCACAGTTTACATGCAAATGCCACACCATTTATATCAAGGACTTGAGCATCCACAGATTTTGGGTTCTGCAGGGGTCCTGGAACTAATTCCACATAGATAATGAGGGATAATTGTATTGATTTTGGGTATTCACTGGATATCCAGGTAAATATCTCAACTGGGCATATGAACTTTCTCACAAGGTCTGTAAGATTGCAAGTTGTCAAACCATCAGATCATAAAAGATAAGATTATCCAAGGTGAAAGTATAGCCCTAGTAGAAAGGGGGAAGGACAGGACTTGAGGCCATCTACCTTAAAAAAGGAAGAGGAGGCAATGTAAAAGATTGAAAAAGAGACAAAAAGGTATGAGAGGGAAAAGACAAAAAAGCCATGTTCCGGGAACAAGTGAAAAGAAAGTTTTAGGAATGAGGGAATGCTATAAAAAGATTATATAAGATGGGAACTACAAAAATATTGCACTTGGCAAGTATGGGACAATTGAACATGAAGAAATTGCAATTAAGTGTTAGAGGAAATACAAACCTCAGGAAATTGAGGTGGGGATTTGAAGTGAAAAAAACACATGGACATAGAGGAAAAGAAACTAGGGAAGTTTTGTTTTGTATTTGTTTGTTTTTGGAAAATGGCAGGCAAAGTCAACAATGAGGTCACCCTGCAGGATGGGCCAAGGATACTGAAGAGTGGAGCAAACAAGTATAGGAAAAGAAAATAAGACTGATTAGCAATGAGTGCTTTATAGATCCTACAGACATAGGTAATCATAAATTTATAGTAAGAAAGGATGAAAACAGAGCCAAGATTTTTCTCAATAGCCTTCGGCAACCAGGAGAAAACGCATGGTTGGGTTGATCCAACTTTGAGGAGTGTTAATGTGAATGTGGCAGAAACGGTCAGGGAGTGAAAAATGGTCAGTGGGGGCAGGCAGGGTCACTAAACTGATCTGGGATGAGAGGAGAAACAGCGAAGAGAGAAAGGGGCAGGCAGCCTGGGGAAATGGCGGGCAGGGCATCAGACGACTGGAGCCTCCAGTGTGATCACAAGTTTCATGGGTGTTAGGGAATGACAGCAGTGACGGGATAGCAGTTTCTACTCAACAGAATTTCAAACAATGTTTCGGAGAAGAGCAGTTCTAAGGTACTGGTGGTTCAAAGAAGTAGTACAGTTGGCGGCAAAAGATGGTGAGAGTTCCTCAAAGGACGTTTCTTACTATGGTTAAAATCAGTGACTAGGGTTCACTTCTAGGTGCTCTGAAATGTTTTAATATTGGAACTTTAGAGTAAAATTTTAACGGAGGATGTGAAATCTTTGGAACACTGGGGCACTGGAACTTGTAAAGCTTCCTGTCGGCTGGAACCTCTGTAGACCACTCTTAACTCTCTTCTGTGTTCTGAGAAAACCATACTAAGCCAGTCTGAGTTGGGTTTTCCACTGCTTGAAACACAGGTCCTAACTGACACTACAAATAACAAACAAACAAACAAAAACTGACTTAGGCAATGAAGGGGACTTATTGACTTACTTAATAGGAAACTCAGGGACTCAATGACGTCATCAGGAACCTGCCTTTTCCTGTTACTCCTCTGTGTCTTCCATGGTGATAGGTCCACTGTGAGGCTGGCTTCTTATATGGTGCACTACATTACACACCACACCATTCCAGAGAAAAAAAGGACTTCTTTTCCAGAAGCATCAAAAAAAAATTCCTCTCTAACCCCACTATTCTAAAATGGATCACATGCCACTCCAGGAACTGTGGCCAGGAGATGCAATTATCCTGATTAGTTATATTTTAAAGTGGGGAGTTATTGTCCCCATAAAATCCATATCCTGAATGAGGTAGGTATAGTTAACCAAGCAAATATCAGGGTAGTTAACAAGAGAAAGGGAAATACACATAGATACACATCATACTATTTTCTTTGTGGTTTATAGGCAATATTCCTCTCTGACTTAAGATTCTATAATATACAGCAAAGACATAATTAAGAAAAAATGTAACTGGGACCAGACGTCATCGCCTACTATAATGCTAAACTGTTAAAAAATATTTTTTCGTTATATTCTTTTGGCTGTTGATGAACTCATGTTTCAAATTACATTTCAGCTGATGAGAGAAATTTATTCGGCAGCTGTAGATAACCGCTCTGTTAATTATCACTTTGAGAGCAGTCCAGTTCCCAGTCTGCCTCCCAAAGTATCCCTTTTCCCGTATTCCAGAAAAAAGGTATTATTGTCTTGAAGCATAAGGTGAATTCTGTTTTAGTTTGAAAATATGACTCTTCTTTTTTCTATGAGAATGAAAAAAATAAAATCCTCTGTGGCTTGAATCTATGACAGCCTTTTGCCTGTACGTGAATTTGGATTTTAGTTTATCTTAACTAATAGAAACACACTAATTTGGCATTCTTTCTATGTAGCTTTTCTTGGAGGTGGATCTAGTCTGATTCATGATGCCCATCTAAGTGATAAGTTAATTTTTCAGATCTTTGGCTCTTCCACATTAAAAAAAAAAAAAAAAATACTCCTGTATATGCTTTGCAGTGTCCTATTACAAGGGAGAAATATCATGGTGAATTCTACAGGTCCTCTGTTTATTCTAATCACTCAGAAAAGATATTTCTTATGTTCCCAGAAGTGTGTTGGCACTAAAGTGCAATGTATTGTCCACACCCTCTAGGAGGTCATCCAGTGGGGAGACAAGCCATGCTCTTACAAAACAGTTACAGAACTGGACAGAGCAGTGTGGAATTAAAAGTCAGAAAGGGAATACAGAAGGGGCAATACAGAGTATAATGGTCATGGAAAAACAGTGCAGGTTCCCGGGGAGGAGGAGGGAAGATGACCGTGACTCTGAGAGGCTCAAGGAGATGCCTAGAACAGGAGAGCTTGAGTTGGACCTTACAGAATATTGAGGTTGGGTGGGTAGAGAAAGGACACTGTGGTCATGGGGGGATTGCTGGTAACCGATAAGGAGCATTTGCATTCAAAAACTGATAAGAACCTGTTTTTTAAAAGAAGGAGGATTGGGCTGGGCTCGGTGGCTCAAGCCTGTAATCCCAGCACTTTGGGAGGCCGAGAAGGGCGGATCACGAGGTCAGGAGATCGAGACCATCCTGGCTAACACGGTGAAACCCCGTCTCTACTAAAAAATATAAAAAAACTAGCCGGGCGAGGTGGCGGGCGCCTGTAGTCCCAGCTACTTGGGAGGCTGAGGCAGAAGAATGGCATAAACCCGGGAGGCGGAGCTTGCAGTGAGCTGAGATCCGGCCACTGCACTCCAGCCTGGGCGACAGAGCCAGACTCTGTCTCAAAAAAAAAAAAAAAAAAAAAGAAGGAGGATTGGCCTGGAGCACTGGCTCATGCCTGTAATCCCAGCAGGAGGCCGAGGTGGGTGGATCACCTGAGGTCAGGAGTTCGAGACCAGCCTGGCCAACATGGTGAAACCTTATCTCTACTAAAAATAAAAAAATTAGGCGGATGTGGTGGCACACACCTGTAGTCCCAGCTACTCAGGAGGCTGAAGCAGGAAAATCACTTGAACCTGGAAGGTGGAGGCTGCAGTGAGCCGAGCCACTGGACTCCAGCTTAGGCGACAAGAGCAAAACTTCATCTCAAAAAAAAAAAGAAAGAAAGAAAAAGGTCCAGGTGCACACAGGGGCTCAAGCCTGTAATCCCAGCACTATGGGAGGTCAAGGTGGGTGGATCACCTGAGGTCAAGAGTTCAAGACCAGCCTGGCCAACACGGTGAAACCCTGTCTCTACTAAAAATACAAAAATTAGCCGGGAGTGTTGGCATGCGCCTGTAATCCCAGCTACTCGGAAAGCTGAGACAGAAGAATCCCTTAAACCGGGGAGGCGGAGGTTGCATTGAGCCAAGATCGTGCCACTGCATTCCAGCCTGGGCAACACAGTAAGACCCTTTCTCAAAACAAAAACAAGAAAAAAAAAGAGGAAGGATCGTGTTAAAGAACGGAGAGGTAAAATTGACTACTGATTACCTTAAACCCTTTAACCCTTTGACAATGGAAGCTACTCTGGAACATCTGATTAGAGGGACATGATACTAAGATGGAGCTAAAACTATGTGGTTGCAAGGGAAATGACCAGGATGACCAACTACAAACCAACGTGAGAATCCAGCAGTGATGCAATCTGCAGCAGCAGGGGCAGCTGCCATCTCCCTTCTACAAAAAAGGATGGCAACAAAAGAGAAGAGGGATGACATGATCTTAGCTTCCAATCTTGTGATTATGTGAACAGTAGGGTTGGGTTGAAGGTCATAGTGAGCCATCCAAGAGAAATCATCTTGTGAACAGTTGGGGAGCAGTAAATACATTCAAACCAAATTGGGATATAATGCAACTGGAAGTTGACTTCCGGATCCCCAGAATTATGGCCAGCTAGCTGCACAAGTTCTCTTCATTATAGCGATAATCTCTTAGTCCTGTGATTGAATATTTTGGACCCAACTTAAAGGATCACTCTCCTTCCACAAGCTCCTGTAGGAGAGGTCCAACCAGCCTGTACAAGTAAAATAATGCTAACTAGTAGCTATAGTGGCCTAAAGGAAATACTGAAATTGTCAAAGAGCTTAATGACCAGATATCTTGGAAGAATATGGCAAGTGATGTACTTATTACTGTGTGCAGGTAACATGACCTTTTGCTTATTTTATATGAAAAAAAATTCAGACCAGCACATATGTACATTTACATATGTCACCAATTCTAAATCTAGGCAGTCTCAAATTCTAGTGCACAGTAATCTAGGGTTTTTATTTAAAATGCAGAATCACCGGATCTGGCAGAGCCCTACAATTTTGCATTGTTAAGCCCCCCCGGATGATCACATTTCAGAAAAACACTCTGAAAAAAATACTACCTGAGCTCCCAGGTGTTAGTCAAGCTCTCTCGACCAGTGTGGTGGCCCACTTCAGGTGTTCAGTAGTGTGTACTGTATTGAATAAGTGTGTTCTCAGCCCTAACAGCATTAAGACACCTGTTACAGCTTCTTGAATACCCAAACATATCAAGTCTTCCTTTAAAAAGCTGTAATTTGAGTTATCACAGAAGATAATATAGCAAGTTGCTAAATACATGAACTTCACTTGAAGTCAGCCAAGTCTGGGGTTTATCTTTATGTTCTTGACAAGTCGTTAGCCTAGCCCCAACCAAATAAATTCTTCTTCTTTATTTTTCCATTTACCACACTAATGTCTTCAAGGACAAAGAGGGGCAGTTAAAGATGGCAGTTAAAGACACTAATGTCTTCAAGGACAAAGAGGGCAGTTAAAGATGGAGAAGAAAAATTCCTTATCTAATAAAATCAAATGCAAATATGAACTGTACTGGATTCATTTTCTCATTGACAACAAGTGGGATTTCTAGACTGTGGGCTCCTCCCTATTTGATTCTAGGCCTTAAATACTGAGCTAAATTCTGAATTTTAGAATCTTCATTCATCCTTTAATTCTATTGTGACACATTTATTGATTTACTAATTGAGCCCATTAATTTTTAGGATGAAACCCTGGCATTTTAAATTAAATGATATGTCACTTATTATGTGACTTTCTATACACTTTCTAAGCCAAAAATAGTCAAGGGCGCCAAAACACACACCACTAGGGAATTGGAGGGCATTTCATAGGAAAGTTTTGCTCTAAAGTTTGTAAATACGAACTAAGACAGCATATAATCCACAAATGACTTCTTGTGTTTTGTCTTGTACTTCAAAGTACATTTTCTTTTAAAGACATCGAATTAACTCTTTACTTACTCATGTTCATGTTCCTTCTACCTAAAGCATTTTAATCAGAGACAGTTGTTTGTATGTCTCTAAACACATTTTAAAACCTCCAAAACTGATTATTTAGATCATTTTATACAAAATGTTATCAAGACAAGTTTAGTCTGCAGTTTCTTGTATAAGAACAATGTTAGATCCCCATTTTAGGCTGGGCGTGGTGGCTCACGCCTGTAATCCCAGCACTTTGGGAGGCTGAGGTAAGAGGATTGCTTGAGCAACACCAGCCTGGGCAACATAGTGAGACCTGGCCGCTAAAACAAAAAATAAAAGAACAAAGTTAGATCGCTATTTCAGATGTGTAACTAATGTTCCATTAGTTACACTCCAGTAGTGTCTCCCACTACTACCTAGTAACTTTCTGAATATTGAGCAATGTATATACACACTAGGGGATAGAAATTAATCTAAATTGTGTGTCTTATAATGTTGCAACATTGTGCCTGTCTATGAGCTTAAAACCTTCTTAGGCATCTCCATCTGAGAAGCTACTTTAAATTTTCAGCAGAATCCAGTAGCCCATCAAGTATTAAAGCACAGTTCATGAAAATACAAGGATGCTTAGATAGATATATATTCCAGACATAAAAAAATCTTATGGTTGCTAAAGAAATATAATACTTTAAGAGATTTTAAAGTAGTTTTTTCCTGAATGTCTTTTTTCCCAAACATTAGACCAAGTTGCATTGTTTACAAAAATTTATTCATACAAATTTTACACACTTTATATAACAGTTATCAAAGTCCTAGTTATAGATATCATGTGTGTAATAATACTTGGTTAAGGTGTTTTTATAATCAGTTGCACACAAAATAAGAGCTTCAAGACTAATATCTACCTAAATTATCACTATATCATAAATCTGCTTCAGTTTAGTAAGGCTCTTGGCATTTCTAAAAAGTATACAAAAGATTAAACTGGGTGATCACTGTAAAATGCTTGCAACTAGCCACGGGAACACTAAATTAGACTTCATAAATAAAAGGTTAACTAGAGCCCTATTTCACCACTAACAGCTGACACAAATACAGAAAACTCTGCCCATTATCCAAGAAACAAATAATTAAGACTAAAATGCAAGCTGATGTGTTGCAGCATTGTAGGGCCACTAAATAGCCATCTGTGATTCGTGGCAATTTAAAAGGCGAAGAAAGGCACTAAAGCTGCAAACTGCATCCCGTGTCACATTGCCTGAGGAGACTGCAGAATTAAAGGAAGATTGATCCTATACACAGGACTCAGGCATAAATCGAATGCCTCTGTTTTCACTATTTGCAATGTGATCTCCTGGCAGCATCCATCCCGCCTGGGAATGCAAATCCAATTCTGTTTTCTTTGATTTATGACTTCATACTGATCAAATCCGTAAAGGAAACGGAAAGGTCCTTTAAACTTTACAAGCTAACGTTTAATCTTTCCTTGTTCTTTTTTTTTCCTTCTTCTTCTTTTTTCAAAAAATAAAAAATAAACTTGTGCCTGAAATTTGGGAGAGTGGCTGGCTGGTTTGTCTGTTGCTGCTCGATCTGGTTGCTGGGTGAAGGTTCTTTTGTTTATAAAGATTACTCTATATGTTGAAAGAATTGACAGGAAACAGACATACTTTCTTTAGCCAAAGAAAGGATACAAGGGTAGGTTCTCAGGGTCTTTTGGAGCTTGCTTACCTCACTCTTGACCACAGATATAAGATAGTACTCATACATATGAAGAAGAGGATTAAATGATTTATCAGTTAGCAAAACTGAGCAACATGTAAACACTACACATTCTAATATGACAAAGGTTGGTTTTATGAAATAAATTTTACTAAGCAATAAGCAATAATGTAGAAAAATACATTTTACCTACAAACTCAATAAACAAGAAACAAAGGGTTCATATTTAGTGCATAATTACTTATTAATAGCTACACAGGGGTTCCTAAAATTTACAATAAGTGCCTGCATCAAACAAAAAAAAAAGAAGCATTCACAAGTTTAAGAGAAGTGAATGAAAAATGGTAAACAGTACTTAAACAGTGCAGGAGGGTAGGAAGGAGAGGTCTCCATAAAACCAGAAAGGAAAAGGGTGGCTCCTACAGAGCAGGTTTCAAAGGGGAGGATCCTGGCCATTTCACAAGATGAGAAGCATGGACAGCACTGGAGAAAAACACATTGTACTTTGCATCCATTTCCAATACCCAGCGCCCAAAGTCAGGACCATTGGGACTGGACTTGCCCTCAGCTTCCCAGACCTGGGACAACCTCATACCAGTCCCTTTCCAGGGTCCTCCTTCTACCACCTCATGCTCTGCCTCTTCCAATATACTTCTGTGTCCTTCACTTTGTTCCAATTGCCCTAATTTGGGGATATTAGATTCCCTGGCAACTCAGGAAGTACAGAAAAAAGAGCGGTCTAACGAAGTCGCCCTTTTCTGCACTTCCTCAACTCTTCCCCCAGGGAGAGGCGTGAATTCTGGGGAGAAGCACAATTTGGATCGAGCTGTTGTTTTATCAGGAGAATTTTCTTCTGGGCTGAGAGTCTGAAGAGAGACAACTACACATAAAAGGAGAATCAAAGAAAGCAGAAATATTAGAATTGTCACCCAACCAGGGGGACAGTGCCCAGTTGAGTTAGGCTGGGATTGAAGCAGCCTGCCCCAGAGGCTCACTGGGAAAGAATGCCCTTCAGCAATTCTCCAAATCATTACCTCAAAATCTCTCTGGAGCAGGGCATCATTGTTTATGTACAGTAGCAAATGGTAAGTAGTAATATCTTCAGGCCTGTCATGGATAAAAATACTATCCTTTTAATTCCAGTTTACAAAAATAGGAGTAATATTCAAAACAATGATTGTCTACTTTTCTATTTATTTTTATAAAAACATAAACAGCTCAGGCGAATTTTCAATCCTTGTGCACGCTTTGTATGAACTTCTCTCTATACTTATATATATATATTCTTTTTATATATTTATAATATATATCAATAATTGGTCCACAAAGTATATCTGTGCATTCTCTAGTGCTTTGTAAAAAGAAAAACAGTATTATTATCAAAATATTCATTTAATGGCTTTACTTCATTACATAAATACATGTTTGGATAGAACACACGAGCGATGACTGTTCAGTCAGTTTGGAAAACGACTTTTCATTGCGTCAGGGCTGTATACACAGGGTAGCTGGTAACTCATCGCTACAAATAAGCTATTCGGCGTCCTTTGTTTTTAACCCTTTGTTTATACCTTTTCCCTAGGACGGCCGCCAAGTATTTCTTGACAGCCATTTGTTTCCGGTAGCGACTGTAGCTGTCCGTGAAGATTCCATCCGAGTGGCGCTTGGAGAGCGGCTCCGCGTCCTCCTCCACGCCGCCGCCTAGGCTCCCACTGCAAGCAAAGGGGTCGGGAAGAGGGTAGCGGGGCGGGAGACACAGGTTCAATCGCTGCGGGGAGCAGGCGGACCCCACCCCACGCGGGAGCCTTCCGGGAGGGCCCGGGGCTCGCACTGCCCACCGCACCGCCTCCCTCTACCAGGAAGCAGCCTAGGGATGGCTGAGATGGAAGCCCCTCAATGCCTCCCTCCCCACCCAGGATTTCCTGGCACGAAACCCCACAGAGGGGGGGCCGGGATGAGATCCGGGCAGACGACACTCGCTTTAAGCCTAACCTTTCTCCCAACGCTGCCTCTTGAGATCTGACCATCCGTGCGTTCGCACCAAATTGTCCTCACTGTTCCTCTCACCCCCGACGTACAGAGAAAATAACCAGAGAGCCCTAAATATGCCAGGCTGGCTGCTGCCCTGGAGTTTGCATCGATCCTACAATTCCTAGTCAAACATGAACACTCCTCTCCCTCCTCACGCCAAGTTGAAAAACGTGGTAATAATATAAGTCGACAGGCTGTAGGCAATATTTTTCACTGCATGAATTATTCATGGCGAAAATGTAATCTGTCTTCCCACGGGCTTTATTAAAATGTTGCCTTCTGCTGAGATACGCTTCACGCAAGCCCTATGCTCTCAGTTTCTCTGGCGTGAGCAAAACTGTTTGGTTCCCTAAGTGTTCAAATTTGGCTATTTGTCATTTCGATTTGAATTTTCAGTAAATACAACCACCCCTTTCCCCATCCCCCCAAAAAAAAAAAGTCACGCTTAGAGGAAATTATAGCAAAACCTCCCTGGAAGCTTGAAGGTTTTGAATGACCGAGAGGTTTGGTTTGGTTTCTCTTTCTTTTCACTCCCTCGCTCGCGTTCCCTTTTTCCCTCTTCCAGAGCTCTCTGGGCAAATTTAAGGTGCCACTTAAAAATCTCCGCCTGCGACCTGTGGCGGGTACCCACCCCAGACCCTGGGGTGCAGACTCACTCTGGGCCCCACGTGCACGCACGGCCGTGGAAGCCGCGCCGCCCGCCCTCCGCGCGCCCCACACAAGCACCCACTCCGGCGCGCGCGAGCCACCATGTGCGGGTTAATCCTTCCACAAACTCTTACCCCACGCCCTTGGCCACGAGCGACTGCAGGTACTTCCTGGCGGACAGCTGGTCCAGCACTTTGCGGTAGGCCTTGTTAAGGATCCCGTGGGCGACATCTCTAACGGGGAGGCAAAGTGCGCGCCCAGGGTCACTGATTCTGCCCCCCAGGAGGCCGCTGGAGACCCCCTTGTTGGGCGCGCGCCCCCTCGACTGTCAGGGAGGCTGACAGAGAAACCTTCAGAGGCACAGAACTCGCGAGTAACTCCCGGGATGATCCCGAGAGTAACTGCTAGGATTGGGAGTTAGTCCTGGCTCTAGGAATGGCAGCTGTGGAGTGTGGGTTCCTTGACGCCACTCACTGCCACTCTTTGGGCCACAGCCCCCTCGGTCCCCACGCGGCCCTCAGGTCCACATAGACCCGCCTGCTGCTAATTTTCTGTCGCTGCAATAGGATCGGGCCAGGGAGAGGACAGGCTTGAGGACTTTCTTGGGAAAAAAAAAAAAAATCCTCGGTGGGTCACCACACCACCCCTCCAGTCACCGCAGTCCCGAGCGCCCAGCCGCGGGTGTGCGCGAGGCCGCGCGAATCTCACCTTCTCTCGGAGGGGTAGTACAATGCGGAGGCGTCGCGCAGCGCGGAGGCGGGGCTCCCTGCGCCCGGCGGCTCCAAGTCGTAGAAGTCTTGCAGCGGGTTTCCGTCCTCGTCGTACGCCTCTTCCTCCGGCCTGCGGGGTGGCCCGGGACAGAAGGAGTGGTCAGTACAAGTTCCTCCCCAGCTCTGCGAGGACCCAAAGAAAGGGGCTCGCGCTGATTTTCACAGTTGATAAAAGTCCTCCACGGAGAATTGTCTTTTCTCCCAGGACTGGAGGTGGGAGTAGAGGTAAGGAGGAGGGAACTACACCCTACCATTCCTACCCCGCCGGGCGGCTCGCCCACGCCCCCTTTTCGCGGGTAAAGGGTGGTCCTGCAGGACCACAGCCTCAACAAGCACTGGGAAACAGAGGCGTCTCCGCCGATCGCGCACACCTGGCTACTGAAAAGGACCGCCCCCCTCCCCGCCCGGCTCCCGAGCCTCCACAAAGCAGCAACGGGCGGGGACGAGAAAGGCCCTACGAGACTAGGCGCTGACCCACGCGAAGACCCGAACGGGGAGGCCCAGAAAGCAAAGGAGAGGATGGGTGGGGTGTGCGGCGGCCAGCTCCGCAGCCACCCCCACCCCCACCCCAGCCTCCGAGCCCAGGGGAGCCCTTCCCGGAGCAGATGTAGGTCACGGAGAACCTCGGTTTCTATTTTGGGCAGGAGAGGATCTGGCAGGAACATGAATAATAGATGCCCCTAAACTTAGCCAGTTTGGCGGCGGCTCAGACTGTGGCGTGTCCTCGCCCTCCGGTGCCTCTCGACCGGAGAAAGTGCCAGGCACACGGGAATTTGAAAATAGCTGAGGGTGAAACGAGGGTGTTTTAAGGCAACTAAACGAATAGTTCGCGCTAATCTGTTAGCGATGGCGGGGCCCCATCTCACCCCCAGAGCACAAGGAGGGGGGCCGATACCCAGCGAGTGCCTGGCGACTTCGCAGTCACCCTCATCTACAGCCTCCATTCTTGACATAGGACGGGTAGAGATGAGTTAAAACAAATCCTTCTCCCTTTGGACCCCTGGAGAGATTTGGAATGCAGCCAGCGCTAGTAGCACTCTCTAGGCGGGGATGGAGTCGTACTTCGTTACTTCACTCGCCTTTTCTCCATCCTTGGAGAGGTCAGGGCAAGGCAAGCACATTCCTCCGCACGCCCCGCACCCAGCCTTTTCTCCGCGATGCGCCTCAGCCCTGGCCCGGGTACCCCGAACCCTGGGTCTTTCTGATATTGCCCTGCCCCGAGTCCAGATACTGGAATCCTAATACAGAAGCCAGAACCCATCTCTCGGTTCAAATCAGTGGTCAGCGGCCCCCCAAGGCTAATGTTCCTAGGCGAGGCTAGGAGAAGGCAGCTTCACAGACAGAAAGAGCGCTCCTCCCTGCCCCAGGCGCCGCCGGTGCGGACCCTCCCCTGCCCAGGGCTCTTCCACAGTCCGGCACATCGGCGGGCGACTCCCTGGGGCTGCCTGCGGGAACCTGGGGCAGCGCCTGCCGATTAGAAACCCGGGGTTAAGAAAAAAGCCAAGGTTCCTCCATCCTGGGCCGAGCAGGGCTGCTCTCCCGCTCCTGCCTGCCTGCTGGCTTTCCCTTCCTCCTCCCTTGCGTCTGTTTTTCCCCCTCCTTCGCAGTCTCGTTCTTGTTCTTCCCTCTCTTAAGTCGCTTTTCCTCAATCACACCGGGCCAACACCCTCCCCCACCCCACGCCCCCCAAGACAGCCTGGGATTCAAAATGCAGTTGGAACACGGATCACTTGAAAGAAAGCTCTTCAGGGGAAAGAACTGGAATGAAATGAGGAGAAAGGGTGGAAAGGAGAGAGAGGCCCCACCCGGATAGTCCAGAACAAGCGGTAACAAAGCAACGTCCGAAGGAGCTTTACGCTCAACCCCCGGCCAGCTCCAGAGCTGAAGTTCTCCTAACTTATCCTAAGAATAGGTAAAAGAAACCAACCTAGGGGCCATGCCCTGCCCCCATCCTGCTGGCCAGGTTGGGAGAGGCGGGTTCTCCAGCGGCCAGAAGCTCACTGGCTCTACTCGGGACCCTGAGCTGCCTAGGGCTGGGGGAGGGTTCTGAGCCGTCGCGGAGCCTGCCAGACCCTCCGGCTAGAATGGGGACCCGCTGTCCAGCCAAGGCTGGCGGAGGCGCACTGGGGGCGCAGAGGGCGATGCTAGTAGTCTGGACCCAGAGGACTGCAGGAAGGAGACTGTGAGGAAGTGTCTGTGACTGGGAAGCCCCAGCTCCTGCTCGGCCCGGGCAGCCAGCACCTACCTGATCCCGGGGAACCGGAGTCCGGCGGCGGCAGGTGAGCAGTAGACGCTGCTGTGCATGATTATCCCGTAGACCAGCAGGGCCAGCCTCGCTCCGCTACACATGGTCATTCTGCGCAGGATGGGAAAGAGGGCACACAGCTGTGAGAACGTCCCTGGCCTTCCACCCTCCAACCCCAAAAAACTCTCGAAGCTGGGGGAGGGACTGAGCGAAGCCCCGGCTCCCTGTATTGAACACCACTTAGCGACAGCCGGCGCGCGCCCTGCCACTTCTTGCTTGCTATAGTTAGAAATATATATATATATATATGCATATACCCAGCGCCCAATAACTAGCCAGACCTGGTTGAAGGAAAGCTAACTATCCTGACGCGATGCCAGCGAAAGAATCAGCACTCGAGTGAGTCGGTCGGTTTGGTAAGGTTTTCTTTCCCTTGCCCTTCAACTCTTACCGCTGTCAGGAGAGGATGTGCTGCCAAGTAGGACGGCGGGCAAAGGGCTTCTTCAAGTTTCTGCGCTGGAGTCACAACCCGAGAGGCATCACCGTCTGGCGTTGGTGTCTGAGCAGAAGCCGCAGGAACGAGCAGGAGCAGCAGGAGGAGCTGCAGGACTTGTTTGCCGAGGCTCGTGTTCTGTTCAAAAGTTTGTAGACGCGCAGAACTAGGAGGGAGCGTGACACGGAGAGAAGGGGGCGAAGAGAGAGAGAAGAAAGAAAGAGGGGGCGAGGAGGTAAAGCACGGAGGAGCAAAGTGGCCGTAAGTCCACCCTGAGGAATAAGCAAGCGATTAAGGAAAAGAGGGAAAGTCAGAGAAGAAGGGGAGGAAGGAAAGGGAGAGGGCCGGTCGCCAGCCGGCCTTTGTAGGAGCCGCTGGTCAGGCAGCTGTGAGGGTCGACAGCGCCTTCTCTGCTCCAAGGTCTCTCTGGCTGCCTCTGAAGCTGTGGCTTCTTCAGCTGCTGCCGGTGGTTACAGAGGTGACGGGCCTTCTGCTCGTATTTATCTGTGCAGTTAGCAAAAATCTATCCGAACATGGTTTTTGGAGAGCCCTCTTTGTCAACATCTGTCTGCCTGTTGCCTTTAAGAACAGAATATTTTGTTTCACTGTTGCGCTCCGATTTTTATTCATGAAATGACTTCCTTTTTTTTTTTTCAGTCACGTAATGATCGGGTATCAGAAAAAGACGTCAGCATCCTAGTCCCTCAAGGAACATATTAACTATTCTGTGCTGTCCTCTTGGATGATAAGATCCGGAGTCATCGACTTCTCATAAACACCTTTCACTCATACAATCCAATTTTTAAGAAGTCCAATTATTTTTGATGGTTTTCAATTTCACCCATTTCTCAAGGACAGGTAAAGAATTTTTAGAATTTTGAGGATGGCAAAAGTTATGTTTTTAACTATATAATTACGATTTCTCTTTACTTTTTCATCAAGCCCCACCAATCAGAGCTCTGGTCTCCGGAGTTAAGCATCATCAAGCTCTCCTATTAATAAATTTAATTTAGATCTCCTAATTTCTTGCGTATGTTCTTTCAGATAGACCATTAAATGTGGAAGTCGTTTTGCTTTTAAAGGGAAGTCTTGGAGGATTTTCAGTAAATCTCTCCTGAGTCTGGCTGCCGTTGACAGTCGGGCTATGAGTAGATTGATGAGAGCTCAAGCTGCCTCCGGAGCGCGGCCTGCGGAGCTGTCCAGACTCCGGGTGCTGAAGTGTTCGGTCACAGATGCTACAAACGTTGAAAATTGCCACTGGTTTAATTTTTCACCAGAGCCTCTAAATTTGAAGAGTTGGCAGTAGTGCTATTAACGTGGCGATTCATTGCCTAAATCACCCCCATCGTTCAGATACATCTTTCCCCTTTGTAGTGTCCACAAATGCCCTAATGCTGAGAATGCTCTCCATCCCTGCCTGGATTTGAGGAAAAAGCATTCTGTCCCCCGTTAGTCCTGGCTTTTGGATCTTTAGCCTGGCCGTTTGGCTACTTTCACACCTTCTGTGGCTCTTACAGATTTTAAAAATTGATGTTGTGAAATTGTGTTTTCCACAAGAAATGAAATGTTAAGAATTTTGGGGTGAGAAATATGTTTTTCCACTTTGTTTACAACTTGAGCTCTGTTTGGGAAACACAGATGGACTGGGAAAGCATGAGGGTTCCCAGTACAAGTTCACTTGATGAAGGTTTCTAACAGGAATCCCTCTGCTGGAAACAGTTAAATTTTTTTTAACTGAAAATGATGTGGTAAGAGGAAAGCAATAAGGGAAGACCATATCCACCCAGAGGCTTCCAATTTCCTGGGTAATTTAAGAAGGGTCATATATTTCTACACCAGTAAGAGAAATTGGGTCTATTTCTTTAAAAGAAAGAAAGGAAGGAAGGAAGGAAGGAAGGAAGGAAGGAAGGAAAGAAAGAAAGAAAGAAAGAAAGAAAGAAAGAAAGAAAGAAAGAAAGAAAGAAAGAAAGAAGGAAAGAAGGAAAGAAGGAAAGAAGGAAAGAAAGAAAGAAAGAAAGAAAGAAAAGATCCATCAGTAACCATTAGAGTGCATTTTAATTATTTGGATCTTACACAAAAATTAGGGGAAATTCCAGTTTAGTGGGAGGGTTTCCTGTTACTATGATTTGGATCTAACATTTAAATAAGCTATATTAGTTCTGCATGCTTTTTCCAAGATATTATGTTTCTCCTTCTAAATGCTGTTCCCGCTCTTACTTGAGATTTAATACTTCCTCCTTCTTAAAAAAACTAAGTTTTGCTTATTCCTGGCCATAAATGACCAAAAACTGTCTGCTTCTTCTTAGTTTACTCCTGGCCGTGCTTCAGATTGTCTGCCTTCAATAAAGCTTCAAACCACATCTACATGGGAATATGTCTCTTTTACTCTGATACATATGCTCACTGATTTATGTCGGAGTGTTTACATGCCTGTGTTCCGTGTTCAGCTCTGCCTCTGCAGCAAGCTCGCACACAAAGAGCCTGCGGTGAACACTACCAGATAATCAAGCAGAGACATCTTTCTTACTAAAGCGCCCAAAGCTATTCCCCACTGTGGCTTTCCTGTCTTCCGCCTTGCTTCACGTCAAAGGTGAACCCCATTAAAAACCTTACTCTTTCCTCCCACACGAATTCTGAAATGAGTTCAATCTGGAGAAATATTTGAAAATTTCCAAGACTCCTTGTACAATTCACTACTCAACTTTAGTAAAGGGAGCCACCATGTGGGGAGTTTGCTGACTTCACGGCCTATTAAAGGGGGAAAACCACAAACATGATTAACCATCTGGGAGGGGGACGACTAACTACTGGCTCCAAGGGCCAACAGGGGCTGAACTGTGCCTCTGACTTACCAAGGCTATGACCCCTGTGCTCTTCTCAGCTTAGATACCCTCAGCTCAGAACTCGGGGCTCAGCACCCAAAAATTACAGGCCTTCTGACCTGAACCCATTCACCAGAGTGAAAGACTAAACAGAGAACTTAAAATTCTTGGTCACTGAACTCCTGAAAATCAAGTCTCGAGACTCAGCGATTGCTCAACACAATCTAAAGACCCACCCAGCCCTGCCCACACTGCCTGGGGGAATCAAACTCCCACAGGATCACCCGCAGATCTTTTGTTGCTCGTGGCCATCATCTAGTTGGACATGTTTGACATCTCTCCCAGGGGAGCTTTCCTATTCATGAAAATCTGGCCTTGGGCCCCTGGGCAAAGGGAAAAGGCCAATAGATAGGAGGAACTCGAAGCTGCTAAATGAGAGTATAGGCCCCTTCTGCTTTCTATTGGTTGGAGGGAATATGGGATGACTGAAGTTTCAAAGACCAAAACTACCCCCAAACGCCTCTCTGATTCTAATCTTGGAAGGCTCCGGTCAAGCATTAGCACAGCATCCTGGAGGCCTTTGTGTCTAGGACTTTGGGGGGCCAGCGAGGAAGAGGGGACTTGTCAGCCCAAAACCCCAGGCTAGAGAGACTGGCAGCCCCAGCATGCACTGAGGAGGCATGGGGCAGTGGCCAGGTGGGATTCCGTGGCCCAGTCCAACAGACATGCTAATTGCAAGTGGAGACCCCAGTCTGGCTTGAAGTGCAGGTAGGAGCTGGAGGGTGAATCCTAGGGGCCCTCAACTAAAGCACTTTTATGAGAGGAGAGAGAGAAAGGGAGGAGGAGCTAGAGGAGAATTGGGGAAGAGCAAGACCAGGGTAGGACAGCCTTTCAGTTTTACTATTCTTACCCAGTTTCCCTCACTAAGGGTATTTAGGTATTTAGGGTTAAGAACACAAGAGAAACCTTCCAACCTCCTATATATAATTGAAAATGATGAAAGAGAGGATTAGGGGAGAGGAGGAAGAAGAGACCAAAGAATTAGAACTTTCTGTTTACAGATAACACAAAGGAATTTCAAGTCTTCTTTCCAATGCTCCCACTCCCTCCCCTCAGTGCTCACCAGAAGACTTCCCAGGCCAGCAAAGTGGATTTCCCAGGCTGGCAAAGTTTCTTTCCAGGCTATGAGATTGTTACGTTAGCTGGAATCACATTCAGCTAGAAAAGTTAGAAGAACAACGGAAATCTTAGAGTAGGAGGTCTAACCAGCATCCTCCCTGAGGCACAGCAACTGAAGGTGACTTGAGCTAAACCCTGACCTGCCCCAAAGAGGCTGTTTATATATATTTGTTGGAAATGATTTAATAATACTCTGAACTTCAAGTCCCTAATGTATCAACTTTTATCCTGTTGGTCCTTCAGATGTGAAAACAAGTTTTGGTAAGAAATGATAAATACTAGCTAAAAGTCAAACTAACCCTTCCCCAAATCGGTTTTCCTGGTGGCTAACACGTCCGCCTTTGTTGAAGGGTCAATCCTCAAACCTTGAATTAACATTCAATTTAAAGAACTCTAGCCTCTGAGGAAGTGGGCTTTTGTATTCAAACAGGAGGAATATGTCTAGTATACATACTGGGAGTTTGAATTGCAGATAGCTTCACAACATTAGCAAATACTATAGTGTTTGTACTGTTGTGTCTGTGCCAGGTTTCTGCCTTTGGACCATCACCACTTGGGAAGTTGGCTTTCCTTCTTTTGCATGGGAATCTTCAACATCTTTTAAACTACTCCCCTCCACCCCCATACTGCAAATCAGTGGTGAGCTAAATGTATTTTTGCCTTTAAGCAGCCCAGTGAAGTGTGGCTCCTGGTCACTTGGATAAGATTTCCACTACTTTCTTTTTGGCCCAGTCACCCATAGTACCCAGGATTTCTCCATCACATTCTTTTCCTTAGTTACATAGCTCTATACCATTACTTTTTACTACCACTATCTCTATATCCTACAACATTAGATTTTCTTAATCATATAAAAGGACATGTTTGCTCAAGGCATCCTCACACATTCCTAGTATAAATAATCTAAATCAAGATTGGAAAAGTTGTGCATTCTTATTTTTTTTTTTTTTTTTTTTTTTTTTTTTTTTGAGATGGAGTCTCGCTCTGCCCCCCAACCTGGAGTGCAGTGGCGCAATCATGGCTCACTGCCACCTCTGCCTCCCAGGTTCAAGAGATTCTCCTGCCTCAGCCTCCTGAGTAACTAGGACTACAGGCACCTGACACCACGCCCGGCTAATGTTTATATTTTTAGTAGAGACAGGATTTCACCATCTTGACCAGGCTGGTCTCAAACTCCTGACCTTGTGATCCACCTGCCTCAGCCTCTCAAAGTAATGGGATTACAGGTGTAAGCCACCACACCTGGCACATTCTATTCTTTTTTACCCAGTACTTAGCATAAGAAGCAGGCTATAATAAGCTTTTTCAGTAAACAAGCCTGATGCAAACCATCATCCTCTCCTGTGAGTGACAAAAGTGAATTATAACACTGTATTCCATTTCACTTAAACCTTTTCTCTTCTGACTCTTCCAGAAAATGCAATGACTAATGACTCACTCCATACCGATTACACCTGTAGGGAAACCCAAATGTTCTGAACCAGAACATCATGACCATCACTTACTGGACTGCATGCATCATGCCTTTCAGAACTCACTGTGAAGGAAGAAGCTGATGAGCTTACCTATAATGTGTCATGACTTCTCTGACCTTCAAAATGTAGTGCTTCACACACACTGAAAACAACTAGGAAAGGAAGCCTTTCCAAACCACATGAGTAAAGCTTCTCTCTAATCTAAGAACAGAATTGCATATTTACAGAGCCAAGAAATTTTGCCTGTTGTTTTAAGACATAAAGCAGACATCCAAGAAACAAAAACCAGGATCTAACCTTTGCTTACAGGTTTGGATGATTCCAAATATCTCACATATATGGTTCTACTAAGGCCTTATTCTCTGAACATTAGTTTACTGGGTACCAAAAATGTATATCCCAGACTTCACTGTGTAGCATCTTCCAAATTTTCCCCAGATTTCCAGAGCACCTCCTCTAAAAAGACAACAAGAAGAAAGTCTGTTCTCTACTTCAGTCTAAATCCTCTGTTCATATAAGGCTTAAATGCAGAAGGAAAAGCTTGGATAGGATCCAGGAAAACCAATATCCTAAATAAGTTTTTGAGACCACTTCAGAAAATGTTGGAAGGGGAATCTACATGCAAAATAAAACAAGGTTATTATGTGTAAAATTAAAAGAAGATCTTCCTTTGTGAGTTCCTAGCATCCCTCTGCCCTTTGGGCTCAGGCTTGGCATTATCTACCTGTGAATATAGGTTTACCTGTAATAATTTTGGAGCCTTTGTTTTCACTATCATTATTACTAACTAACACTGTATGGTAATCATAGCTTTGCAGTTTTTATTTGTCTATTTTGGTTTGTTTTTTGTTGTTGTTGTTTTTTACAGGGTCTTGCTGTGTCACCCAGGCTTGAGTGCAGCAGTGCATTCATAGCTCACAGCAACTTCAAACTCTTGGGCTCAAGTGAGCCTTCTGCCTTAGCCTCTTGAATACCTGGGACTACAGGCACATGCCACCACCATGCCTGGCTAATTTTATGATGATGATGATGATGATGATGCAGAGACAAGGTCTCCCTATGTTGCCCAGGCTGGTCACAAACTCCTGGACTCAAGCATCCAAAGTGCAGGGGTTACAAGTATGAGCCAGTGTGCCCAACCTGAAAATACTTTTCAAATAATCCTTTGTCTCTACCCAAATATACACAGGCATAAATTTTTAAAACCTATCATCTGCTTGGAATACTATTACATTTGTCATAAATACACTGCTTGAAATTTTTAATTATTATTTCTTTAAATTATTTTAAATCCTTCCTCCCAAAGGGACTGTATAGTTTTGCTACTCACCAGTGAATAACAGCAACAGCAACAACTGTTTAATGAGCACTTACTGGGCTAAGTGCTTGACTACTTATTTCCTTTCCCTCGCAACAAACTTCTTTGTAGGCACTATTATTACCTCCATTTTACAGATGAGAAATCGAGGCTAAAAGAACTCAGGTACCTTATCCAAAGTTACACAGCTGCTACATTGTAATGCTGAGCTTCAAATTCAAGTCTCAATGACTCCAAACAGTCTTAATAGCCATAGTATGTTATACTGGCGTATTTATTTTCTGTAGGAACTTTTTTTTTTTTTTTTTTTTTGAGACGGAGTCTCACTCCGTCACCAGGCTGGAGTGCAGTGGTGCAATCTCGGCTCACTGCAACCTCCGCTTCCCGTGTTCAAGCAATTCTCATGCCTCAGCCTCCCGAGTAGCTGGGACTACAGGCGTGCGCCACCACGCCCAGCTATTTTTTGTATTTTTAGTAGAGATGGGGTTTCACCACGTTGGCCAGGATGGTCTCGATATCGTGACCTCATGATCCGTCCACCTCAGCCTCCTAAAGTGCTGAGATTACAGGCGTGAGCCACTGTACCCGGCCAAGGAGTTTCTTTTACGCACATAACAAATTTTGCTGCAATCTTTTTTTTAATTTTTAATTTTTTTAATTTTTAAAGATTAAAAATTTAGAGATTAAAAATTATGAACCTAGAAAATACTGAGTTTTTGTTACAATAGTTTTAAACTAAAAAAAAATGTATACCGACAAAGCTGGTCTCAAACTCCTGAGCTCAAGAAGTTTCTTTTTCTTTTCTTTCTTTCTTTTTATGTTTATTTATTTATTTATTTATTTATTTATTTTCTTTTTTTTTTTTTTTTTTTTTTTTTTTGAGACAGAGTCTCACTCTGTCGCCCAGGCAGGAGTGCAGTGGCGCGATCTCGGCTCACTGCAAACTCTGCCTCCCGGGTTCACACCATTCTCCTGCCTCAGCTTCCCGAGTAGCTGGGACTACAGGCACCTGCCACCACACCCAGCTAATTTCTTCTGGTTTTTAGTACATCATCATCATATCTTATTAAATCATCATGTAATTCAATACCACAGAAATCGTATGATTAGTGAGTCAAGACCTTTGTGAGTCAAATGAGATGATGTATATAAAAATGCTTTACAAACAAAAATCCTAGACCAGTAGAAGGAAAGGGAAATTAACATTTATTAAGCTCCTTCTTTGATGGCAGTGATACACTCTGTATTAGCAAACATTGTCTCATTTAATCCTCTTATTGCCCTGTGAGATAGGTATGGTATTATTATCACTATTTTTATTGACAGCTAAACTGGGTTTCTTAAAGATTAATTAGCTTGCCCAGAGCACACAGCTAACAACTGACAAAACCAGGTTTCAAAGCTAAGACTAGCTATTTCCAAAGTTACCATACTTCCTCTCCCCAGTTGTCCTCCCTGGAAGTGCTGTACAGTTACAATCATCAGGAAGGGGAGAGGAAGCATAGCTTTCCCAAAATGCACTTGATTCTTTAACTAAACGCCAGTTTTAAGGCAGGCATTAAAAAAAATCATTTTTGTTTTTATTTCACATCTTAAAATAGATGAAGAGGTTATGTGTAAGTATCATTTCCAAGAACATTTCAAAAGAGAAGTAATGAATAAAGTTGCCCTCAAAGGTATTTAAAAATGTGATAAATTTACAGCAATTAAAACAGTGTGATTCTGATGAAATAATAGAACAATAAATAAATACAAAATAGTTAAATATAAAAAAAAACTACTAGTATATAATCCCCAATGAAAACAGTAGAATACTGGGATAACTGACTGCTCATTTGAAAAAAGAGATAACTTAGATGTCTACTTCATATCCTACAACCTCAATATATTCAAATGGATTAAAGACTTAAATGTAAAAACCTCAAAAGTACTAGAAAAAAAACATGTAATTTTAGAACTGTAAAGGAAATTTTAAGACTGCCAGTTAAAAAGAAACCATAAAAGGAGATAATAACAAATCGACTAAAATGTTTTTCATGTTTTTATATTAAAAGCAAATTCACAAACTTAAATGCCAAATGAAATTTTGAGAGAAATTTTATTATTTATGAAAAATCAAGAAATCAAATTGCTGAAATAGAACATAAATCCATAAAGAAAAGACAATCACACCTAAATGCCAAATGGGTCAAGGACATAAACAGGCAATTCAGAAAATTAGAAATATGAATGACCAACAAATTTGCAAAAAATCTTCAGGAGAATTTTTTCCTTTTCCAAATGGATGGTCAGTTCTCCCAGTACCCTACTCTTTCCATTGGAAATTGCATACTAGCATTTTTATTTCTTTATATTTATGTACTTAATATTTATTCCTTTGATCAATTTGATGCAGCACTGATGGGTATACAAGTACAAATCATAATCTATCAAATTGAAACAATGTTTTATATTCTACTGTGTTGTACTGTCACACATGCTAGGAAGCACATGTCCTCAAGCACTGCTGGCAGGAGTGTATATTGATCCAACTTTTCCAGAGAGCAGTCTGTCAATTATGCATAAATTTAACCCACTGACTTGACTTCTGTGAAGGAAAGGAAATGCTGAGGAAGTAAGTTAGCATGAATCTGTTCAAAGATGAACTACAACTCTATGCATAGCACCACTGATGATAATAAAGAATATTTGAAAACAATCATAAAATGTCCTATAAGAGCATTGATTAAATTTATTAAATTATTTGTACATTCCTACAATGGAAGATAATTTCTACTGTAAAATGATGAAATGACATGATGCTGTAGAAAAATATTTAATGACAAAAGAAAATATTTACAATACATTACTGAAAAGAGAGAGAGCAGATAAACTCACATGTACAATACAATATCAATTTTTTAAAAACAAAATATTTCTACGGTTTTTTCTTTACATTTTTATTTCTTTATATGTATGCACTTAATATTTATTCCTTTGATCTATTTGATGCAGCACCGATGGGCATACAAGTACAAATCATAATCTGTCTTCCTCCTGGAAGAGTCTATACCAAAACATTAACAATGTGCATCACTAGTTTTGGAATTCTGAGGGGGAATATAGATTCTTTTTATTTTCTTATGTTTGTCTATTTTTTCATAAAGCTTTTGAAGTATATATTTTTATAAAAGAAAAAAGTATGGGAATTATATTTTAATATAATGCCTGACATCTCTTTATTATGTTTTTAGTAAAGATAAAACATAATAATTAGTTAAAACATAAAACAACATAATTAGTTCCTCTTTGTCAAAGTTTCTTTTGTCTTATATGGAGCTAACCATCTATGGATTCTTCTCATTATGCTGATTTTTGACCTCCACTTGGAAGGAAAGCTAACGGCAAACCAGGACAGATAAAAGAAGAAGAGAACCAAGCCAACATATTAAGGAAGCAAGCTGGGCAGAGCAAGTGCGAGAAGAAACAGCAGAAGGGAGAGGAGAGCAACCCGGCTATCAGCAGTGCTCATTTCCAGTGTAGATAGTGAATCATTTCGTGTGTTATATTTACTGATAAGATTAATTGAATGTGTTAAATCAAATTTGTGCTGAATGAGGTTAAGCTGTATCTTAGAAGTACAGTTCACCCCACATTATTCAGAGGTAGAATATCTAGCTTGTGGTTTAGTCAGTGTTTGGCTCCTTTATGATCCAATTATCTTGTTATGTTTTGTGGGACCAAGGAGGTCCAGATACCTGGTGACTGTCTCCTTACTCCCCACACACACAACCCATAAAGTACATCTTCCCCATGTCAGGTTTCAGGGCTAGTTGTTACCAGGGCTGAACAACATTTAGAAGCATGCTTGGTCAGGGGCCATGTTGAGGCCATTAGTCAGAAGTTCCAAAAGGTGGTGGATATAGGTTGATGTCTTATGCCCCAATACCTCGGAATGTGGTCTTATTTATAAATAAAACCTTTGCAGATGTAGTTCAGATGAAATCATTAGGATGGACCCTAACCCAGTATAACTGATATCCTTATAAAAAGGGGAAATTTGGGCTGGGCACAGTGGCTTATGTCTGTAATCCCAGCACTTTGGGAGGCCAAGGCAGGTGGATTGCTTGAGCCCATGAATTCTTGACTAGCCTGGGCAATAAAGCGAGACCCCACATCTACAAAAAAATACAAAAATTAGCCAGGGATGGTGGCACGTACCTATAGTCCCAGCTACCCAGGAGGCTGATGTGGGAGGCTCAATTGAGCCCAGGAGGTGGAGGTTGCAGTAAGTGGAGATTTCACCACTGCACTCCAGCCTGTGTGACAGACCTCATCTCAAAAAAAAATTAAAAATTAAAAAAGATAAAAAGGGAAAATTTGGACACAGACATAGACAGGTCCAAGAGTAGATTATGTGAAGACTGGATTTGTGCTGCCACAGGGCAAGGAATGTCTGGGCTACCAGAAGCTGGAAGAGGAAGAGATCCTTTGACTACAAGTTTCAGAGAGAGCATGGCCCTGCCAACACCTTGATCTTGGACTTCTAACCTCCAGAACTGTGAGACAGCAAATGTCTGTTGTTCTGAGCCCCTAGATTGTCGTCCTTTGCTAGGGCAGCCCTAGGAAACGAGTGCGATAATAGGGTCTCTCCCTCTCCAAAAGAAGGGCATCCCATGGGATGCTGGGAAATAATCAAGATACTCAAATACTACTGTGCCCAACTAGCCTGGCTGCTGTAAAGCTCGTCAAAGCACGAGCAGTCTCCCGCCTGCATGCATAGGCAGAACCTCTGTCTGTTTTATACACACATACATATACCTTCACCCTCAACTTCCATTTTCCATCTTTTTTTTTTTTTTTTTTTTTGAGATGGAGTTTCGCTCTTGTTGCCCAGGCTGGAGTGCAATGGCGCGATCTGGGTTCACTGCAACCTCCAACCCCTGGGTTCAAGCAAATCTCCTGCCTCAGTTTTCCAAGTATCTGGTATTACAGGCGTGCACCACCACACCTGGCTGATTTTGTGTTTTTAGTAAAGACGGGGTTTTGCCAAGTTGGTCAGGCTGGTCTTGAACTCCTGACCTCAGGTGATCCACCTGCCTCAGCCTCCCAAAGTGCTGGGATTACAGGCGTGAGACACCGTGCCCAGCCTTCCATCATTTTTTATTAAACAGAGAAAAAGAATTGGTCATCCTCACAGGATTGCTGCACAGAAGTAATATCTTCAAACATACTGGGAAGCACTTTGGAAAGGAAGGGAATACTTAAATACAACGGAACTAAGTAAGATGACAACCATACTAAACATGCTGAACAGAAGTAGCTACAGGGCATGATACATTAGGCAATTGTTAACTCTAATACTGTTTAAATGGTCGGCAATTTCACGATGCTTTTCTAGTGCAGGTTAAAACAACAAACCACTGCACCAACTCATTGCTGTACAGGCTGAGTGATCTGCATGGAGCTGTCTGTATGGTTTACGTACTCTTGGGCAACAGTGTGTGATGGTTATTCCCTAGAGAGTCACAGGACAGACACCTAATAAATAAGACTGTGCCCAGAAGGCAAGTGTTTTGCAAAATAAATAAAATCTCTCTAGGAAAACTGCATGACTCAGAGGAATAGGCAGAGAACAAAAGAAGGAGACCACAGTGTCTTTAAGATGACGCATCTTGAAGGTGTCTCAATACTCATAGATTCTAGATTCAGTGAAAGATACCATCCTAAGAAAGTCAGCCTCATGTCAGCCTCATTCTGAAGGCAGGACGATTCGTCTTTCCTCTCCAAATGCCCCCTCTCTAGGGATAAACACATATTTTAGAGCTGGAAATATTTTTACCTGTCCTCTTTTAATGCAGTCTAAATGCTAGGCAAACTTTTACATTTAGAACAAACTCCCCAAAAATGTGAAACAAATGTCCTGTCTCTTGAGCCCAGAACTATGTAAAAATCTAAACACAGTAATATCATGTGTAAGCTGCACATAGAGCAACTGGAAGGTTGAGGTCAGTAGTTTAGTACTATATGTACAACTGTAGACAGTAGATCTCTACTACATCTTCTAAAGCCAAGTCAAAATACAAATATCAGCAAGCTTTTGTCAGTTAACAACATCAAGTGTTGATGGGGCTACAGAAGCCACATAAGACTTGAAAACCTCCTGCCATCAAGAAGTTTGTAATCAAAATAACTAAAATCAACATGCATTTTTATAAGTTGTCTATTGAGTTCCTTAAGTCAGGTCCTCTCTACTTACCTGCTACTGCCCTCATTCAGAAAATATCTGCAGATGCACACAGCTGCCAGAAATATTTTGTTTTGAAACTTCTAGCAAGTATCCCAATTAGAGAAGACTGAGTCAGTAAGACATTGCCACTCACAAGGGTAAGTGCTGTGTTGTTACCTAAGGCAGTAGGTATGAATGGAAGCTTCAGCAGCTTTGCAAATTGTTTTTAAAAATCACTGGGCTTGTGAAGACTACTTGGCCTGCAAACTGTGCACTTTCCTAATACAGATTTTACCTAGGCTATTATCTTTCAGGTCCACAATAAAAATAACAGAACAGACTGAGCGCAGTGGCTCATGCTTGTAATCTGAGCAGTTTGTGAGGCCATGATGGTTGCTTGAGTCCAAGAGTTCGAGACCTGCCTGGGCAACATGGGGAAACCCTGTCTCTACAAAAAATACAAAAATTAATGGGCACGGTGACACATGACTGTGGTTCCAGGTACTAGGGAGATTGAGGTGGGAGGATCGCTTAAGCCCAGAAGGTTGAGGCTACGATAAGCAGTGATCACGCCACTGCCCTCCAGCCTGGGTGACTGAATGAGACTGTGTCTCCAAAAAAAATAGATAATATCTATCTTTGTGTTACAAATAGCATACTACACACACACACACACACACACACACACACATATACACATCATCAGCATCATTTACTTTACTGTCACGGCACACAGCAGATTCCACCCGACAATTAAATTAGAATACATAGAAGAGGCAGAAATTAAATGTCATTCTACTTACAATGTTATTTCTCTTAGAATTTCCCCCAAAGTCTTATAGAACATGAACACATATACTAAAGAAGATTTTGTGACTGCTATCTCCTTGCCTTCACTGTTTTTTTTTAAGCCACACCACTCTGAAATTAAAAACATAAAGTTGGCCAGATACAGAAAAATCTACAATGCTTTGAAAGTTGCTAAAATCGGCCGGGCGCGGTGGCTCAAGCCTGTAGTCCCAGCACTTTGGGAGGCCGAGACGGGCGGATCACGAGGTCAGGAGATCAAGACCATCCTGGCTAACACGGTGAAACCCCGTCTCTACTAAAAAATACAAAAAACTAGCTGGGCGAGGTGGCGGGCGCCTGTAGTCCCAGCTACTCGGGAGGCTGAGGCAGGAGAATGGCATAAACCCGGGAGGCGGAGCTTGCAGTGAGCTGAGATCTGGCCACTGCACTCCAGCGACAGAGCGAGACTCTGTATCAAAAAAAAAAAAAAAAGAAAGAAAGTTGCTAAAATCATGCCTGTCTTTAACCTACAATGACAAAGGAATAGTGGTTTCCTTTAAAGGAAAGATATTGACGAGGTAAGGACAGGAAGGAGCCTTCTGGAATGGTGCTATACCTTAATCTGGGTGATGGTTTCATATATCTAAACATAAATAAAAGATTATCAACAGGTAGACTTGAGATTTGTGCACTTCAAGTTATACCACAATAAAAATTTTTATTTCTGCTTATTAAGTGTATTCCTGCTCAAAATTAGGTAAATCGGTACTACGTCAAGTTATAGTAGTAATAACCTATAGATTAATAAGTTAATAATAATAAAATTATTGCATTTTACAAGTCATGAGATCAGCCAGGCATGGTGGCTCATGCCTACAGTCACAGCGCTTTAAGAGGCCAAGGCAGGGGAATCACTTGAGGCCAGGAGTTGGAGATCAGCCTACGCAACATAGTGAGACCTTGTCTCTACAAAATACTTGTTTTTTAAATTAGTGGGGGATGGTGATGCATGCCTGTAGTTCCAGCCGCTCGGGAGATTGAGGTGGGAGGATTGCTTAAGCCTAGGAGGTCGAGGCTGCAGTGAGCCATGATAGCGCCACTGCACTCCGGCCTGGGCCACGGAGCAAGAACCCGTCTCCAAAAAAAAAAAAAAAGAAGTGAAATCCCTTGAAGCCTGTATACAATGGTTAAATATACACCACATGGCCATGACTATAGATTAGCCATAAAACCAAGCCTAGATATTTGTTGGCAATAGTTGAATCTGAAGAATCAACACAGTGGAAAAGGTTTGTTTCCTAAAACCTAATTCTTTCCTATTGCAAAAGCGCAATGAGCACAGGAAGAGCAAGACCAACCCCTGTTGAACACCTGACCTTTAAAGCCACCTGTAACAGGCTCCTGGAACCTGAGTTATACTGTCACTGATAAAAATGAATTGCAGTTTCTCAACCCCAGTCAGGGCCTGAATACTGAATTCAGCCGCAGAACTCACTAAGAGAAACATCCATCCTGGGGGCCGAAAAGAGGGCTCAGTGTGGAAGATAATACCATTTTGATTTCTTGCCTTCAGCTTGCATGCAAATCACAGGTAAAGGATAAATAATTGACAGATGTGGTCCAGGCTCCCAGGACCCAACTCTCTCCATTCCCACCACTGTGAAGCTGGAAAGAATTTCCTTGAAGTTGGTTCACTGCTATGAAAAATTCAGGGACTTTTCACAGCAGAGCCAATCCTCAAATGCTAGCCAACCTTCATTTACCTTTTTTGTTGTTGTTGTTGTTAATGTGTAGAGATGGGTTCTCACCACGTTACTCAGGCTGGTCTTGTGAACTCCTAAGCTCAAGTGATCCTCTCTCACCTTGGCCTCCTAAAGTACTGGGATTACAGGTGTGAGCCACAATGCCCACCATCAATTACCATTTAAATAAAATCTGAAAAACACTGAAAAGTTACTAATGAGATGGTTTATACTGTTTTCACTAACTCTTCAAATTCCATGTGCACTTTACTTGTGGCACATCTCAATGGGAACTGGCCATATTTCAAGCACTGACAGTCATGTGCGGCTAGTGGCTACCATGTTGAACAGAACAGATCTAGTCCTTACCTAGTCCTCAACCACCCCGTTCTACTAACTAGGCATCTGCAATATATTAGCATTTCATAAACCCAGCATTTCATTCTCTATCTCTGTGCTTTTTCAAAGGATGTTTCCCATGTCAGAATGCTCTCCTCATCCCTCAAGTATCTTCTCTTCTATAAAAACTTCCCTACGAACTGATTCTCCCTAAATTTGGCAAAGTTAATTATTCCTCCTTTTGTACTATCTCTGGGATCACCATAAACTTAGCTCTGTTAAAACACTTACCACATTGGATTGCAACACCCATTTTCCTCTCTGATTCTGCTTAAATAAAAATGTGGGCTTACTGAAGCCAATGTTTGTATTTTATTCATGTATATATTCTCAACATTGACTAAGGGGCTTCGGACATTATGGGTGCTTAATAAACCATTCTGCCTGAATGAAGAGCAACACTGCAGATTTCAGATTCAAGTACTATTTATTGAGTACCTTAAAATGTCTTGGATACTTTGATTTCATGTATTTTATCTCATCTAATCAATATTTATTAAGATCCATATAGCCTATACAATGGAATACCACTCTGCCATAAAAAAAGAATGAAATCATGTCTTTTGCAGCAACATGGACAGAACTAGAGGCCATTATCTTAAGTGAAATAGATCAGAAACAGAAAGTCAAATACTACATGTTCTCACTCGTAAGTGGGAGCTAAACAATGTGTACACATGAACATAAGAGTGTGGAATTATAGAAGATGGAGACTCAGAGTGGTGGGATGGTGGGAGGGGGTGAGAGATGAAAAATTACTTAATGTGTATAACACACATTATTCAAGTGACAGTTACACTGAAAGTCCAGACTTCACCACCACACAATATATCCATGCAACAAAACTGCACTTGTGACCCTTAAATTTATACAAAAAACGAAAGATTCATAAAGCCAATCCTGGAAATAAGAGCTTACAAAGTATTGGCTCTTACTTAAATTGCTAATTAAAATACGTATAAGCCAGATCAAGAGAAGAAAATACATTCAACAACTATTTTTTGAATATTTATTTATAAATATTTTTGAACATTTTGTAAACCTAGATACATTTTTAGATTTTGAAAACAGAGGCCGGGCGCGGTGGCTCAAGCCTGTAATCCCAGCACTTTGGGAGGCCGAGACGGGCGGATCACGAGGTCAGGAGATCAAGACCATCCTGGCTAACACGGTGAAACCCCGTCTCTACTAAAAAAATACAAAAAACTAGCCGGGCGAGGTGGCGGGCGCCTGTAGTCCCAGCTACTCGGGAGGCTGAGGCAGGAGAATGGCGGGAACCCGGTAGGCGGAGCTTGCAGTGAGCTGAGATCCGGTCACTGCACTCCAGCCTGGGCGGCAGAGCGAGACTCCGTCTCAAAAAAAAAAAAAAGAAAAGAAAAGAAAACAGATCCACAAAGAAAACAGACAAGGTCCATACTCTCAGGGAGCTTACACCCTAGAGATATTGCGGCAGAAGGTAAACATGCCAACAAGTAAATTAGCAAGAGAATTTCAGACACTAATAAGTTCGTGACTCATATATCACTCTTTCCTCTCACCGTTTTATAGTAGACATAGGTGATTAATCATGGCACTCTTTCCTCTTGAGCCCAGACTCAGAGTCATAAACCTTCTCAATACAGCATTCCAGGCATGTAAAATCCATCAACATTGTCATATCAATGAAGTTTATTTGCCATCCTAGGCCTAGACCCTTTTATAGAATTGTTCTTTTCAAGCACCATGAACTCGTTGTAGCAAATATAAGCCCAAATCATCTTCCAATACCCACAAAATGTCATTGCCTGTGTATGTGTAGAAGTGCATTTTTTTTTTTTTTTTTTTTGAGATAGAGCCTCACTCTTTCACCCAGGCTGGAGTGCAGTGACACAATCTCGGCTCCCTGCAACCTCCGCCTCCCAGGTTCAAGCAATTTCATGCCTCAGCCTCCCAAGTAGCTGGGTTTACGGGCGTGCACCACCATGCCCAGCTAATTTTTGTATTTTTAGCAGGAGACAGGGTTTCTCCATGTTGGCCAGGCCAGTCTCAAACTCCTGGCCTCAAGTGATCTACCTGCCTTGGCCTCCCAAAGTGCTGGGATTACAGGCACGAGCCACTGAGCCTGAACAGAAGTGCATTTTTAAAATGACCAATTTGCTTGTGAAATATGCATAGCAACTACTTTTACTCCCTTCAAATAATGTCTTCTTAAACATTTGTCCATAAAGACAATATAGCAACATTAAAGATTGACTTTTAGTAGAGAAAAAATGCCCTTCTACTGTATCACTTAGAGTTTTCTAGGGTTCCCAAACAATAGGCTATTTTTTTAACAAATCAACCCATGTAATCATGGGAGCTGGCAGCTCCAAAATCCATAGTAAGGCAGGTTGGCAGGCTGAGATCTCTTGAGCAAAAGTTGACGCTGCAGTCTTCAGGAAGAATCGCTTCTCTGGAAAACTACAGTTGCTCCCCTGTCCTCTGATTAAATGAGGCGCACACACATTATCAAATGATTATAAATGTTAACTATGTCAACAAAATATTTGCACAGCAATACGTAGATTAATGTCAGATGAAATAACTGGGTACTATAATCTATTCAAGTTGACACATAAAATTAAGCCATTCATCCCTTGTTAAGTTGGCATTCATACACATGTTAACCCATACTTAATTCCTGAATAAGGACAATTACGAAGTCATACTTTTGCCTAACATGATACAGCTATCCAAAACATACAATTAAAAATGCACTAACCGTTCCTCAGAAGGGTTATATCCTTAGGGTGATATTCACTCTTCTCCTTGATATCCTTTGACTTAACTGTTATTAACACATCTTAATGTTGTACAGTAAGGGAATAAGGGAGGAAAGAAAACACAGATACTTGCTATAGATAGAGATAGATAAATGGACAGATACACTCAAACACATCAATAACAAAATAAGGAACAAACGCTCTTAACACTTACTGCACTCATTTCCACAACTGGTCTTATGGTCGTTGTTGGTATTTATAACTACCTTCTTCCACTACCCTTCCATATTCACTTTACCCTTGGCAAACAACTCAGCTAATCATGGTTCTTTCCCTGGTGAGGTGACTCAAGCCTTTATTCCTGAAGAGTCTGGGCCATTAGCAGCCTGACAGAATTGAGTTGTAGTTTGTCATTCACTTTAATCACAGGGCACAATAGTACTAAGAGATACCCGAAAGGATGTCCTGTATTCCAGACATACTCTTCCTTACTTCCTTGTATAGTAGCAGCCCAATTTCCTCTTCATAATCAAGATCAATTACTCCATCCAGTACAGCAGTGCCTGTCTTTGCCTGTTGTTTCAAATGCATGAGAAGTCCAAAGTAACCCAGAGGCAGTCCTAACTCCGAGTTCAACGGAATCAATGTTTCATCTTCTAGTCGAAGAATTCTTCCCTTTGAAACTAAGACCTCTGGACCAGCAGAGTATAAGGTCATAGGAACAGGAAGAAAAAAATTTGCTAGAGGAACATTAGGGCTAATAGTGACTGGTGCCACTCCCATTTTCACCCATGGATTCCTAGAGCCATGAATTCTGGCTATAGGAGAAATAGTATTGTATATTGGATGCTGATTTAAGGTATATATCCTGGAGAACATTACTCCAGTCCTGAAAGGTAATGCCACCTAGATAATGCTGTAATTGAGTCTTCAAAGGGCCATTCCACCATTTTATCAAACTAGCTCATTCAGGATGCTGGGAACCATGGTAAGACCGGTAGTTCTATGGGCATGGGCCCATTGTCACACTTTATTGACTGTGAGGTTAATCCCTTGACCAGAAGCAAACTATGTGGAATACCAAGATGTTGGATAAGGCATTCTGTAAGCCCACAGGATGATAGTTTTGGAAGGTGCATTGTGTGCAGGGAAGGTAAATCCATATCCAGAGTCAATATCTATTCCAGTAAGAACAAATGCTACCCCTTTTATGATATAAGTGGTCCAACAGGCCACCAGGTTAACCCCCAGAAAATGGTGCCATATCAGAAATTCAATGTTTGTCTCTACCACCAACAGACTGGCCACTCAGCCGGGGCTATAACCAGGTCTGCCATGGTGTACAGAATTCAATGTTTCCATGTCCATGTATAGACTCCGTCTCTGCTACATGGACACTTTGTTCATGAGCCCATTGGGCAATGACAGGGGTGGCTATGGAAAGAGTCTGCCTGGTGTCCACAGAATGGGTCAGCCTCTCTACTTGATTATTAAAATCCTCCTCTGTCAAAGTGACACTTTGATGGCATTCACACATGGCACAGATATCTTCATGGATTTCACCCATTTAGAGATATTCCATATACTTCTCCTCCTCGTCACCAATTTTTCAACCATGTTCCTTTCAAGTCATTGACCACCAAGCCAAATCATTGACCACAACTCATGAATCAGTATACACTTGCACCACTGGCCATTTCTTTTTCCAAGTAAAAATAACAACCAGGTATATTGCTCAAAACTCAAAGTTCTGCCCACTGGGAGGATTTCCCTTCACCACTGTCCTTCAGGGATGTCCTAGAAAGGGACTATAGTGCTGCAGCGATCCCCACTTTCAGGTCGTGCCTGCCTATCATGCAGAGCCATCTGAAAACTGGGCCCAAGTTTATGCTTCCTCAGTCAACTGATCATAGAGAGTGCCACATGAGGCCATGGGTGCAGGCTGGGAGAGAAAAGGCAATGTAGCAGGAGTGGGAACCATGGGCATTTGGGTCACTTCTTCATGTAATTTACTTGTGTCTTCAGATCTTGCTCAAGCCTGATTTCATGTATCCCACTTTCATTTGATGATGGACGGAATGCTGCTGTACATGCCCAGCCTTATGGCTGTGAGGGCCGTTATGAACACCCAGTTCATAACGGACAGTGGCCCATGGTTAAACTTTTAGTCTCTACTAAGGCCTAGTAACACGCCAAGTGCTGTCTCTCAAAAGGAGAGTAGTCCTATGCAGAGAGTGACAGGGCTTTGCTACAAAAAGGGCCTGTGGTGTGATTCACCTACAGCAGCCTGTCAAAGGCTCCAAATAGCACCTCCAACTGCCATTGACACCTCAAGCACCACTGGATCTGCTGGATCACGATGCAAGTGGCAGAGCAGCTTGCACAGCAGCCTGGACCCACCAGAATCCTTCTGTCATTCTGGGCCCCATAGAAAACTAGAAGCTCTTCAGCCACTCAGTAAATGGGCTAGAGTAGCACATCCAAAAGAAGAATATGCTGTCTTCAAAATCCAAAGAGCCCCATTTAGTGTTGTGCCTCATTTTGAGTTGTAGGAGAGTCAAGATACAACGTCTCTTTCACCTTAGAAGGGATATCTAGAAATTTCAATGAAGTAGAAGACCCTTGAATTCTTGTCAGATTTATTTCCCCCACCTTCTGACTTGCAAATGTTTTACCAATAAGTCTGAGTAGCTTCTACTTATTGCTCACTTGATCCAATCAGACTGCTGTCATCAATTTTGTGAACCAATGTCATATCTTGTAGAAGGGAAAGATGATTAGGTCCTTGCAGACTAAACTGTGGCATAGGGCTGAAGAATTATATACCTCTGAGATAGGGCAGTGAAGGTATATTGCTGGCCAACTGAAACGAACTATTTCTAGTGGTCTTTACTAACAGGTGTGGAGAAAAATGCATTTGTCAGATCAATAGAGGCATACCACGTAGCAGGAGATGTGGTAATTGGCTCAAGAGATGAAACCATATCCAGAACAGCAGCTGCAGTTGGAGTCATCTGGCTAAGTTTAGGATAATCCACTGCCATTCTTCAAGATTCATCTGTCTTCTGCACAGGCCAAACAGGCTAGTTTAATGAAGAATGTGGTAGAAATCACCACCTCTTTATCTTTCAAGTCCTGAATGCTGGCAGTAATCCCTGCAATCCCTCCAGGGAAGTAGTATAGCTTGTTGTTTACTATTTTTTAGGTAGGGACACTTGTAGTTGCTTCCACTTGACCTTTCCCATCATAGTAGCCCTCACTCACAGGTCAGAGAACCAATATGGAGCTTCTGCCAGCTACTGAGTATCTCTATTCCAATTATGCAATCTGAACTAGGGAGGTAACCACAGGATGGGTTTGAGGTCCCACTGAATCCACTGTGAGACGGACCAGAACTAAAACTCTATGGGTCACCTGACCTCCATAAGCCACTACTCTAAGCCACTGGTGAACCACAGTGATAATTTGGGTCTCCTAGAATTAGTGTCAGTTCAGAGTCAATGTCCAGTAGTCCCCAAAAGATCTGATTATTTATTTTTCTTCAATGTACAATTACCATTGTAAAAGGCAAACATCTCTCTTGGGAAGGCTGAGAGAAAGAGTAACAGTGTAAATATTTCTCACTTAGTGGAGATATTACTCTAAGGGACCTGGCCTCTCCTTCATTCAAGAGGTTCTACTCTCTACAAACTGGCTCAAATCTGGGAACTGATTGAGGGACTGTGACTCTCTGCTTCAGAGATTCAAATGAAACTTCTGTTCTCTTGACCTAGAACCCTTGCATTTATACACCTCAAGTAGCAATTTAGTAGACTGCTCATGTTTGTTCGTTTGTTTGTTTGTTTTGAGATGGAGTTTCACTCTTGTTGGCCAGGCTGGAGTGCAGTGGTGCAATCTTGGCTCACTGCAACCTCCGTCTCCCGGGTTCAAGCGATTCTCCTGCCTTAGTCTCCTGAGTAGCCTGGGATTACAAGTGCCCACCACAGTGCCCAGCTAATTTTTCCACACCTGTGGAACATGGAAGGACTAGTCTGGCTAAGTCTTTGGCCTCCATTTTTCTCCTGTGCTGGATGCTTCCTGCCTTCAAACATTTTTGTATTTTCAGTAGACACGGGGTTTCACCACGTTCGCCAGGTTGGTCTCAAACTCCTGACCTCAGGTGATCCACCTGCCTTGGCCTCCCAAAGTGCTGGGATTATAGGCATGAGCCACCACACCTGGCCTCTTTTTTTGGGGAGGGTTAATGATGAGTGTCAACTTGATTGGATTGAAGGATGCAAAGTATTGTTCCTGGGTGTGTCTGTGAGGGTGTTACCAAAGGAGATTCACATTCAGGGGACTAGGAGAAGTCGACTCACCTTCAATCTGAGTGGGCACCGTCTAATCAGCTGCTGGGATAAAAGCAGGCAGAGAAACAAGGAACGGCTAGACTGGGTGAGTCTTCCAGTGTCCATCTTTCTTCTGTACTGGATACTTCCTGCCGTCAAACATCAGACTCCAAGTTCTTCAGCTTTTGGACTCTTGGGCTTACACCAGTGGTTTGCCAGGGGCTCTCAACCCTTCGGCCACAGACTGAAGGCTGTACTGTTGGCTTCCCTACTTTTGAGCTTTTGGGACTTGGAGTGGTTTCCTTCTCCTCAGCTTGCAGATGGCCTATTGTGGGACTTCACCTTATGATCTGTGAGTCAATATTCCCTAATAAACTGCCTTTCATATATACATCTATGCTATTAGTCCTGTCCCTTTAGATAACCCTAACTAATACACATCCCAATCTCCTTAAGCCTTGGATGCCTTTCTCTACCACGTACCAGTTCTGCCATTTCATCTTCACTTAGAGTAGTCTCGCCTTTCAGTTCATGTTTCCGTCACCAACATACCAAACTGTTAGAGCTCTTTCTAACTCCTTGAGTTACAACACTGAATTCAGAATCTCTACCTAGTGGGCCCATGGCAGTAAATTCGACCTGATTCAACTTTCTGCTCCTTGCACAATTATCCTACACCTTCACTATGCATTCGCCTGATTTGTGTCTGTATAAATTGCAAAAAAACAATGCAGAAGAATCAGCAGGGTCTTGCAAATCAACAACCTCAAAGGAGGCCATTATAGGTTCTTCAGGCAAAGCAGGGCCAGCCACCTCTGACAGGGGTGGGAGGCTGCTTACACTGGTAAAGAAAACTCAGAAGAAGCTAGAAGTTCAGTGTCCCCAGCTTCATCAGGATCTTTCCTTATGTCCCACTCTCATTTCCAGGATTCCATTTCTTCCCAATCAATGCAGTCACTTCAACAGAAGACACTTGGCAAGGTTTGAAATTCAATTTGTGTTGTAGTTTGACCACTTGCAGGATGATATTGTGAGCCTGGTTTTCAGAAATCTCAGGTCTGAGCCTACAGGACAAACGAGTTTCTTTCAGAACACAGAAATTTTCAGGTCATTTATGCAGAACTTGAGCTGGGAATGTAAAGCCCTGAGCTCATCCTTTTCTTTCTCCACTTTCTCCAGTGCAGTTAAGAGCAAGCAGCCTGTATTAGCACTCTCCAGACAAACAGAGCCAATAGGATATACATGTACACAGTCATGCACCACTTAATGACAAGGATATGTTCTGAGAAATGCATTGTTACATGATGTTATCATTGTGTGAACACCATAGAGTGTACTGACACAGACCTAGATAGTATAGCCTACTACACACCTAGGCTATATGGCATAGCCTATGGCTCCCAGGCTATAAACCCACATGGCGTGTTAGTTTACTGAATACTGTAGATAACTGTAACATAATGGTAAAATTTATATATGTAAAAATATCTAAATATAGGCCAGGTGCAGTGGCTCACACCTGTAATCCCAACACTTTGAGAGGCCAAGGTGAGCAGATCATTTGAGGTCAGGAGTTTGAGACCAGCCTGGCCAACATGGTGAAACCCTGTCTCTACTGAAAATACAAAAATTAACTGGGTGTGATGGTGGGCGCCTGTAATCCCAGCTACTCGGGAGGCTGAGGCATGAGAATTACTTGAACCCAGGAGACAAAGGTTGCAGTGAGCTGAGATCTGTCACAAGAGTGTGGGGGCTGGCAAGTTCAAAATCCATAGGGCAAACTAGCAGCCTTCAGAGGCTGAGGCAGGAGCTAATGCTACAGCCTTGAGGCAGGATTTCTTCTTTCTCAGAGAAGCCTTGATTTTGCTCTTCAGCTTTCAATTGATCGAATGAGGCCCACACATAAGAATAGTCTCCTTTACTTAAACTCACTTAATTGCAGCCGTTAACCATATTTACAAAATGCCTTCACAGCAACACTTAGATTAGTGTTTGATTGAACAATTACGTAGTATAGCCTATCCAAGTTGACACATAAAACCAGCCATTACAATCTCCAATAGTTATTTCTGCTTTCATTATAACTGGTAAATAACACAATTCTTTTGGTCCTCCAATTACAATTAAGACATCACAAGTTTTGTCTAAACTGTCAAAGCAGTCACTTCCAAAATCATGAAGAAACTATTATTATAATAATAATATCATTATTATATTAAACTATCATATACACAATGCTCCCAGCCCTCCCAAAATCAGAAGAAACTATTATTTAAATTTAATTTATATCAGTAGTATTTACTCATGGTTAAACACTACTTACAGCATCCAAATCTCAAATAGAACAGCTCTACCACTAGGAATAAACCCTTAGTGGTTTGTGGATAGTGTTTTGAAAACATTTATTTATAGCCAAGAATTGCCAGGAATAACAGCCAAATTAATAATTAAATAGAAAGCTTTTATTGCAAAAGGAGCAAGCTAAAATAAATAGCAACCATCTGAAACTTTTCAATATACAAATTCATAAAGCTTTTAGTTAACTGAACAGTTATTACAATAATAACTAACAATCTGACACCTTCGAGGACCCCTGGAGCTCCTGACCTTTAAATCCAAGAAAGCTGACAGGGACAGCCTAGCAATTCAGCCCATGTGGGAGGAAATAAGAAAGAAACCAGTGCAAAACTGTGGGAAAACACGGAGGCAGGCAGAGAATATTAGGATATGTTTTGCATTATTACATACAGGGGAATGGGTTTTTATAGTCAAGGACTAAAGTGTATAAAATTGTATTTTCATTTTCTTACAATAGGATTTAATTGTTTCCCTGAGCTTCCATTACTATTAATAAAGTTTAATCTAATTTCTAGGTAAACTCAGTCAAATCAACGATTACAAAAAAAATTGATGTTATTAGTTAAGTCAGAATTTTTTTCCCAGGGAAATCCAGGGAGCTTATGTTCCACTTTCACCTAAGGGTGTGAGTTTTAGAGAGCTTGTGGAAGTGCCTATATTTAAATAGGAGAAGCAACTGGGTTTTTTTTGTTGTTCCTTTTTTTTTTTTTTTTTTGAGACAGGGTCCCACTCTGTCACCGAGGCTGGAGGGCAATGACGCAATCACAGCTCACTGCAGCCTTGACTTCCCAGGCTCAAGTGATTCTTCCACTTCAGCCTCCTGGGTAGCTTGGACTACAGGCCTGTGCCACCACACCTGGCTAATTTTTTTTTAAGAGACAGGGTCTCACTATGTTGCCCAGGCTGATCTCAAATTTCTGGGCTTAAATGAGCCCCTAGTCTCAAAGGCTTAAGCCTCCCAAAGTACTGGGATTGCAGGCATGAGCCCCCAGGGCCAGTGGCATCTGGTTCTTGATGGCTCTCCACCTTCCAGGGCCTCCACAGAGCTGGCACTCCCCTTGCTGGGACTTCAGTGAGGGGCACCTATGCCAGCTGTGGTTTCTCTTTCAAATAGGCCATGCAGCATCTGCTGACGGCTCCCCTTCATCATGATTGGCAGCCACTTATACTCCATCCAGCTTCTCTCAGCCAACCTTGAGCCTCTCTTGAGAATACGAGAAACTTTCCAGCACTCTCCTGTCCCACTCACCAGGACTGGTGGTGGGCAGTGTGGGGAACAAGACCCAGGCACCCTCCCTAAGCCACCACCCTCACAGGCATTTGCCACTGCCATGCCAAGCTTTGGTGGGAGGGGGCTTCTCTGCAAAGCTTGGGTCATCCGCAGCCTTACTTGGGGAAGGAAGCATTTACACATCACTAGCCTACCTAGAGTTGAATGTTATTATACTACTCACGTGCACAAACACCCATATAGAACCCAGGGAGGGGAAGCAGAACTCTGGGACCCTTCTCAACTCTACTCTTTGCTGTCACTGAACAAACATATTTTTCCAATTAGATCATCCTCTTGGATAGGGGAGAGGTGCACGCACAGACCCCTGCCTCTTAGTAGTCACAGGCTTCTCTCTCTAACCTATTTTCTCCCTTAGGGAAACTCTAAAGATATTTTTTCATAACGATTGTTTTTTATTTTGGCTGTTTCACCACTCACTAGAAAAAACAAAGTTCCACAGATGTAATGAGCTGAGAGTTTTGGCAGAAAATGAAAGTGAAGAAAACCTTGATTTGGCCTTTCATGCTATGATAGCTACAGTGTTCTAACAGAGAAACCATTTTTGTTCCCTGTTGATGATGGCACATGCAGTGGATAAATTTTCTTGGGTTTTAGGTGGTCTAACAGGCTTATATTTGAATCCTAGTTCCATTATGGTCCCTCTAATCACTCTTGGACAAGTTACTTAACCTCTTTGAAATTCATTTTCCTCATTCCCCATACCTATCTCATAGGATTATTGTGAAAGTTAAATGAATTACTCTTGTTATCCCCAAAAATGTTGGTTCCATAACCCAATTAGACAAAATTTGAAAACCCCAATTGGCACAATGTCAACATAAACTACAGTATAAATGCTAAGTTTCTTTGTAAATTAAATACTAGTAAGAAAATCATGATGAAAATCATGATAAACAACTATAGAACTCTAGCAGGTGTTCTTAAATGCAGGTTTCTAATAACTTTGGAAATTGTAACATTAGAATAGAGGAAACAACTTTCAGAACTCTCATGAAGAGCTGGAATGTTCATGAATATCAAATAGAAAAGGAGTTAACTGAATTAACTGAACCAACAGAAAACTGAAGTAATCTTTTTAACGTTGCTTGAAACACTGCTGATCCTTTGTTTTGTTTTTCAGAGTTAAGGAAATTTTTCTTTTGAGCTATTTACAGCTTGTAGCAATTAAGTAAATTATACTACTGTGAACAAAATTGGGAGCACATTTGTTTCTCTCTACCTAATTTCTCCAGACTTTGGAAACTAGTTGTGAGTATTCTTAACTTATGGCAATATAGTTATTTGCATAAGTGCAATAAGAATCTGTTTTCTTTTGTAACAGAACACAATTTGAGAAATTGGTTATTTTACCAAGGCTTTAACTGGAATGGTGTGTTTCCCTTTAAGGAATTAAACTTAACTTATATAGCCAATAAAAGCCCCATGGGGAACTGGCCTCATACCTTGCCTACAATAGTCCTTGTACAGGGTTTCTAACCTGTGGTAAGTAAAGAATGTCACTTTCTAACAAGTCCAGGAGCCCAAGTTATCTTGGCACCACAAGAGGAAAGAAATTTACCCAAGTCGTTGGTATTTGAGGGTACAAACCCATGGCTGGGTTCAGCTTTTAAAAAGTCTTATCTGAAATCCCTTCTATGGAACAGAGTTCCATCAAAGCCAATTTTAAAAGAGCTTATGTGAAAAATAATTACTCTTGCTACATTTTATGCAAATAATCAAGCCAAGTATAATAAAGCAAATCAGTCTTACCGTGATTTGTCTTTAGTAAAAATGGGAAACTGGAGAGAGAAATATTACGTTTCAAGAACTATGGTATACTTGTTATTAAATTCTAGTCTCATTAGTTGTTTTTAAGTTTGTTTCTGCAATTTAGGCTAACCTTGTTTATTCCTGTGAACCAATCAGTAACCTCTGACTGCTACTCAGAAGAAACAAGAGTTTTGGTAATGCAAAAATCTGGATCAATATTCTAATCCTGGGCATGTGCTGGAATCATCTAGCAACCCCATATCAGCTTAGTTCTAACAGTTGCCCAGTTCATGAAAAGCCTTCTAATTTAGTTTAGTTGGAATAACTTTACTTATTTTGCTTTACTCTTGTGGAATATATTGCTGTTATACTCTTTGTGTAGGAATACAGGACAAGCTTACTGAATGTTTTCTTAAACACTTATTAATCTTCCAGATATCACCTTTCATCGAAACTCAAGACGTACGAATGGACCTTATCATACTGATGCTTTCTGACTAAGCTCCTCTCTAACCTAAATGCAGGAGACCTTCATAGTTAAGCAGGAATATCATTGCCCCTATTCAACCTAAGAAGTTACAGAAGAAGAGTCTTCATCCCTCTGCAATCCTTAGGATTAAGGGTTCTCTTATAAAAAGAAGCAGAGAAATGTCAGAGGCATGTGAACCAGAACAACTCTATCTTAAATAGGAGCTGGGTAAAATGAGGCTGAAACCTACCAGGCTGCGTTCCCAGATGGTTAAGGCATTCTAAGTCACAGGATGAGATAGGAGGTCAGCATAAAATACAGGTCATAAAGGGCTTGCTGATAAAACAGGTTGCTGATAAAACAGGTATAAAGGGCTTGCTGATAAAACAGGAAGAAATGGATTCCTGGAAATGGGAATGGGACATAAGGTTGCAGTGAAGGAGCTGGTCAAAACCCACCAAAACCAAAATGGCCATGAGAGTGACCTCTGATCGTCCTCACTGCTACACTCCCACCAGTGCCATGACAGTTTACAAATGTCAGGAAGTTACCCTACATGGTCTAAAAAGGGGAGGCATGAATAATCCACCCCTAGTTTAGCATATCATCAAGAAATAACATGAAAATGAGCAACCAGTGCCCTCGGGGCTACTCCGTCTGTAGAGCAGCCATTCTTTTATTCTTTCACTTTCATAATAATAAATTTGCTTTCACTTTACAAAAAAAAAAATCATGATAAAATAACCACCTATTCAGGATATTTTTGAAGATTTTTTTTTTAAGATGGAGTTTTGCTCTTGTCGCCTAGGCTGGAGTGCAGTGGTGCAATCTCGGCTCACTGCAAACTCCACCTCCTGGGTTCAAGCGATTCTCCTGCCTCAGCCTCCTGGGTAGCTGGGACTACAGGCACCCGCCACCATGCCCCACTAATTTTTGTATTTTCAGTAGAGATGGAGTTTCACCATCTTGGCCAGGCTGGTCTCGAACCCCTCTCATGATCCACCTGCCTTGGCCTCCCAAAGTGCTGGGATTACAGGCGTGAGCCACTGCGCCCAGCCCGCTTTTGAAGATATTTTAATATCTAAGTATTCAGAATGGGATGACGTCTTAGACCAGTCACTCACCACTCCCTACCTCCTTCCGCAAGAACACACATACAGTTTGTCTGCTCTATAACTCTGTTTTGCAACCAGCAGAGCAGAATCTACCCAGAGTGGTAGGCTCTTACATTGCAGCAGCTTTTCTTTTACATTTTTTTGGTCTGGAAATTAGAGCATTTTATTTTATTTATTTTATTTTATTTTATTTTATTTATAATTTCAACTTTTAGATTCAGGAGGTACACGTGCAGGTTGTTGCTTGGGTATACTATGTAATGCTGAAGTCTGGGATACAAGTGATGCCATCACCCAGGTGGTGAGCATAGTACCCAGTAGTTCATTTTTCACTCCTTTCCCCTCTCCTCACTGCCTGCTTTAGTAGTCCCCAGTGTCTCCTGTTGCCATCTGCATGTCCATGAGTACCCAATGTTTAGATCTCACCTATAAAAGTGAGAACATGCGGTATTTGGTTCTCTGTTCCTGCATTAATTCACTTAGGATAATGGCCTCCAGCTCACTGCAGCCTTTCAACATTAGCTTGGCCATGCCCTGAAAAGGCCAAACACGGGGTCCTGGTGCATCTGGGATTATGTGAGAGTCTTCTGTGGTTTAGAGACTCCTTGATCTATGGATATTGTGTCTGTGCCTGCATTTCTGAATCGATGCTTGCTCCTGATTTGGTACTTGCTCTTCACCCCAAAAGGGAGTTTTCCACTTGATCTATTCTCAAGCTAAACCCCAGACTCACCTCTGCTATTTCTGTCTTGTTTCTGATCCTGCTTCCAGGATTCATGCTGCCCACAGTGTCCCTCCCCGGGAGATGACCTAAGTCCAAAGTCCCATGGAAACTGTACTCTTAAATTTAAAGTCAAAAACAATAAAAATGATTTGAAAGGTTTAAGGAAAAATGATCACTATCAAAGTAAAAGAGAAAGATGATATATGCTAAGTATTGTGGCCCTTGAAGCGGATGTGACTGGCAACAGGAGACAGAGATGGGATCTTTTAAGAAATGAGGGATTTCACAGGTAGAGAAGCTCAAAACCTACAGTATTGTACCATCCTTGCAAAGAAGGGGTGAATCCTATTCACTATATTCATGATTATCAGAAAGTGGGTTTCTAGCCAGAGGTGCCTTAGAAATCAATCATCTAGTCTAACCCCCGTATGTCACCTTTGAAGATTCTGACCCAGGAAGGTTAAATGACTGCACCAAGTTCATACGGCTGCCCAGTGGCAAAGGTGAGACCAGAACCAGCCCACGCTTTTCCCACTGTGCTTCTTTCCCACTGCTTTTCTGCTTCTAGATGTTGGACCAAGACCACCTTCCTCTAAGTGGATGAGGCAGTCATACAGTTACCGGTATCATTTTCTCCAGATTTCCTTCCACATGGCTATATCTAAGACTATAAAATCAAAGTTTTAGAAATTAACTCCACCCAACAAGGCAGGCTTCTGCCTTTGCTTCCAGAGTCCTCCCCAGATTCTACAGCCACATGTCACCCATGCCCTCCTTCAAACTTTATTCCCCATTCTTTTCCCATTTCTTCAAGTAGCTGGTTTTGGCTAGTAGAGTGGTAAAGTATGTTTTCATAGAGGTCTATTAAAAGCCAAAAATCTTCAAACCCTTAGGAATCAGGTTAATGGTAGGACTTGAGAAAAGATAACAAGTGGTGAAAAGGAAGTCTCCCCATCACAGCTCAACTCTCATAAAAGGGACTGGGAAAAGGCTCATGGAAAAATTACGTTTTTCACTCATCAGTGAATAGAACTTAAGGAGAGTAAGTTTATCAGAACTTCCCAATATGATAACTGAGAGCTACTTCTGATGGGGGGTAAAGGGAAGAACGTGTTCTGAAGTTGGGAAGACAACTGTGTGGACGACTCTTGTCTGCCTGGGTAGCTTCATGGCACTGGGAAACTGAACAGAGGGAGGATGGCGGTTTGAGTGAAGGCCAGGTCCCCAAATGGCACTGAAGACAAACTTCTCTTAGTTCATATATGTGTTCAGGGCTGGCTTAGCACTCGTGGCAGTCTCCAGAGGTTCTGTTTTCTCTGTGGTTTCTGGAGTTCTTTCGTGCTTTGTATTTACCCGTTGTATCAGTCCGTTTTCACACTGCTGATAAAGACATACCTGAGACTGAGTAATTTATAAAGAAAAAGAGGTTTAATGGACTCACAGTTCCACGTGGCTGGGGACGTCTCACAATCTTGGCGAGAGGCAAAAGGCATGTCTTACATGGCAGCAGGCAAGAGAGAAGTAAGAGCCAAGTGAAAGGGGTTTCCCCTTATGAAACCATCAGATCTCATGAGACTTATTCACTTCCACAAGAACAGTATGGGGGAAACTGCCCCCATGATTCAATTGTCTTCACCGGGTTCATACCATAACATGTGGGAATTATGGGGAGCTACAATTTGAAATGAGATTTGGATGGGAACACAGCCAAGCCATATCACCCATTACCCAAGCATACTAAACAAATATTTTTTTTTTTGAGACCAGTCTCACTTTGTCACTCAGGCTAGAGCACAGTGGCAGTGTGATCATAGCTCACTGCAGCCTCAACTTCCCAGGCTCAAATGATCCTCTTTCCTCAGCCTCCCAAGTAGCTGGGGCTACAGGTGCACACCATTGCACCCAGCTAATATTTTATTTTTTGTAAAGACAGGGGTCTCACTATGTTGGCCAGGCTGGTCTAGAACTCATGGCCTCAAGTTATCCGCCTGCCTCAGCCTCCCAAAGAGCTGGGATTACAGACACGAGTCACTGCACCCAGCCGAGAAGCTTTTCTTCATCCATCTGAACTCTTTCTGCAGTACAATTCTAGCGCTAACTACCTGGAAATCACACAGAGCCCACAGGCTGAGAACACAGTCCTCCACAAGAACCTCCCCGCTTAGGCACCAGCCACCAGCTCCAGAGTCCCAAAGTCACCCATGCTTCTGTCCAACTAGTTAAAAACCTGGAGGTTCCTCTCTGCCTCAGATTTGATAATTTAATAGGACAATTCACAGAACTCAGAATAGCACCATATTTATTGTCTTCAGTTTTGGGGTTCTTTTGGGATTGTAGGGGGGAAATGTCCCTTGAGGCATTCCCATTTTTTGAGACGGAGTCTCGCTCTGTCACCCAGGTTGGAGTGCAGTGGCGCGATCTCAACTCGCTGCAACCTCAGCCTCCGGGGCTCAAGTGATTCTCATGCTTCAACCTCCCAAGTAGCTGGGATTATAAGCGCACACCACCACACCTGGCTAATTTTTGTATTTTTAGTAGAGATGGGGTTTCACCGTGTTGGCCAGGCTGGTCTCAAACTCCTGGCCTCAAGTGATCCACCAGCCTCAGCCTCCCAAAGTGCTGGCATTACAGGTGTAAGCCACTCTGCCCAGCTTATTGTCTTCAATTTTAATATAAAAGGTACAAACCAGGACCAACCAAAAGAAGAGACCTGTAGGGTGAGGGCTGGGAGAGTCTCAAACATGAAACTCCACGTCCTTTTCCTGTGGAATCAGGATGTTTCACCCTCCTGGCTCGTCGTGTTCACCAGCTGGGAAGCTCATTGGAGCTTCAGCGTCTATAGATTTTATTGGGATTGCATTATTTGGGCATGGTCCATTGCATTATTGGCTACCTGACTGAACTCAACCTCCAGCCCCACTCCCCTTTCTGGAAGTTGGACTGATACCACTTGGCTCAAAGCTCCACCTCTCTCAATCACATAGTTGGTCTTTCTAGCATGGCCAGTTCCCATTCCAAAACTAGGGGCCCACCATGAGTCATCTGACTAGTGAAAACTCAGGCTTGGTCTGAGGGGCCCACCATGAAAAACAAACTCTCCTATCACCGAGGAAATTCCAGTGGTTTAAAATCTCTGTCCCAGGAACCTGGGGCAAACACCAGACAAATTCTTTATTACACAATACCTAATGTGACTTAAGATGATGCCTATAGATAAATGGAGACTGTTGAAATGTATCGTATGAAATTCTTGTAGACTGTTTTAGTCATTCTAGATGTCATTTTGTCAGTGAAATGACTTCTAATTTATGGTCCCAAAGGGAGTATTAACCAGCATTAAATTATCAAATTAATTATTAAAATTTTAAGAGAAATGTCAAGCAGTCTTTTACTATGTCTTTATGTGATTTTTATTTATCTTTTGAACTATTCAGAAAACTTTTCAATAACTTGAAAATAAAATTTACCTTTTGTCTTATTTTATTATTATTATTATTATTATTATTATTATTATTATTTTTTGGAAACAGAGTCTTGCCATGTTGCCCAGACTAGAGTATAGTGGCTATTCACAGGCATGATGCCACTCCTGATCAGCACAGGAGTTTTGATCTGCTCCCAAGAGGTCACCGTATTGATGCCAAACTTGGTGCAGACACCAGATCAGCATAGTGCACTACAGTCCAGAGCTCCTGTACTCAAGCGATCCTCCTGCCACAGCCTCCTAAGTAGCTGGGGCTACAGGTGTGCACAACCGCACCTGGTAAAGTCTCCCTTTTGGTAATCATTTCCTTCAGTTCTTCTCAGAACTTAAGGAACCACGCTTTCTAATATGATGCACACTCTTAAATAGAAAGAAGGATAAGAAAATGAGTCCTAACTTGACTTATTTTAGAAAGAAATCATAACCCCTTCATAATAAATACTAGAAAACTGTCCTGGCATTTACAATAAACTTCTACCATTTTAAGTTGACCTAATTTCATACTACATTATAGATAAGAACCCAGACAACAGAGCTGATTAAAGAAAAAGTGGTTATGGCCATTAAAACATGTAGTGGTATTAAAGATGCATAACTGGACCAGGTGTGTCATGACCAATGTAAAGAGAACATATCACGTTCATTTCTTTTACTGTGACTTCTAAGGCACATGAGCCTTCACTCAAGGTTTGTGGACCAACATCTATAGATGGGCTCTAGAGCTTCTGTTAGCTGTCGATGTGATATATAAAATATTATACGTTGGTATGGAAACTGCATCATTTTTATCTAATTCCCAGAATTCATGTCCGTGACCTCAGAATCACCTTTGTAAAGAATCCCTCCTTTAAGAACAGTCACTGCCTAGTGTTTCCCAATCTTTGAAAACTAGAATTCCTGCCATCATAACCCAAGGGCCTGATACTGGGTGTTTTCAACTTCCCCAGCCTTCCAGAGGCATTTGTTCCCCAAGTAAGTTGCCTTGGGCCTCCATCCCACATGAGGTCTGCAGCCTTCCTCAGTACTTGCAAGAATTCTTGGTGGGAAGTGTTGGCATTTCTCCTGGTCACCTCTCACTTGGATTTTCTACTCTACTCACTTCCTGTAGCAACATCTGCAACCTGAAAAACAGATGTTTTGTTTGTTCTCCAAAGTGCTGTTAACATAAGCTAGTTGCATATGGTAGAACTTTATGGAAGGTTTAGAACTACTGAGAAGGACTATGTATTGACCATGTTTCTAGCTCCTGGGAAAATGCTTTTATATCTGCCCTATGTGCATATGCTGGGTGTGCCTCGTTTGGGATATAACATGCCTAAGTCACCCTGCCTGGGCCTCCTGCCTCCCTCATTGCCCCTGCCCCCTTCCTCTTGTGGTATATACAAAATGTGGTATATACATACAACAGAATATTATCCAGCCATGAAAAAGAATGAGGCTGGGTGCAGTGGCTCACACCTGGAATCCCAGCACTTTGGGAGGCCAAGGTGGGAAGATGGCTTGAGCCCAGGAGTTCAAGACCATCCTGGGCAACATAGTGAGATCCTGTCTCTACTACTAATAATAATAATAATAACAATAGTAAAGAAATGAAATTTTGGCCAGGTTCAGTGGTTCATGCCTATAATCCCAGCACTTTGGGAGGCCTAGATGGGTGGATCACCTGAGGTCAGGAGTTCGAGACCTCCTGGCCAACATGGTGAAACCCGTCTCTACTAAAAATGCAAAAATTAGCCAGGCATGGTGGCAGGTGCCTGTAATCCCAGCTACTCAGGAGGCTGAGGCAGGAGAATCACCTGAACCCAGGAGGCGGAGGTTGCAGTGAGCAGTGAGCCGAGATCATGCCATTGCACTCCAGCCTGGGAGACAAGAGTGAGACTTCATCTCAAAGAAAAAAAAAATGAAATGAAATTTTGATACATGCTGTCAACCCTTGAAATCTTGAAACTGTTATGCTAAGTGAAATAAGCCACACATAGAAAGACAAATACTTTATTATTTTACTTATATTAAGTATCAAGAATAGGCAAGTTCATAAAGATAGTAATAATTAATAATTTTGTTGTACAACGTTGTAAATGTACTTAATGCATGGAATTGGTAGAGTTCCTCTTGGAAACTGTGAGTAATTATCTTTCAGTAGCAATCATTTCCTGATCTGTTGGCCTTACTATACCTCAAATTTTCTATTAATGTATTTTATTTTAGAACAGATCACAACAGAGCACAGAACAGGAATCAACTTACAATTTAATACCAGATATCATTGTCACTCAGACATTCCCTTAGAGGGAATTTCTTAGCAGCCATATTTGCACAGGACTCAGCTCCCCACTGGGGCCATTTCTCCCCCTGGTTTTTCTTCTCTGAACCTTGGGGTTTCCCATCCCATCCCTCTTTGTGTAGCAAAGGAAGTTGAGAATGTTCATGGTATTACTTTATTAGACAGAATGGCTTCATTTTCCTTTTTTCATTCTTCACCAGTCTAAGACTTCCATAACCAAAAGATCCACTAAGATTTTACCTAAAGAAAAAAGCAAACCATCTGCCTCTAAGATAAATGCTGCTACTCCCTACATATGGATAATGTGCAGCAACAATTTAATCTTTTAAAGCAAATGTTCTTTCTGTTAAATATATGTATTTAGTAAGTACAAAAGCAATCCATGCAGAGAAGGATCCTAAGTACACTACCAATTTAAAACATTAACTAACAGTTGAGAATTTCACATATAAATATTATAAAGAATTCTATCAGTAACAACATTACTATGTAAGAATTAATGGCTTTCTAGTATACCAACAAAAAGCAGTAGAAAACAAAATGGTAAATATTCCACTAAAAATAGCCATCAAAGGCTAGGCGCAATGGCTCACACCTGTAATCCTAGCATTTTGGGAGGCCGAGGCGGGTCAATCACTTGAAGTCAGGAGTTCAAGACCAGCCTGGCAATATGGTGAAACCCCATCTCTACTAAAAATACAAAAATTAGCCTGGCATAGTAGCACACACCTGTAATCCCAGCTACTCAGGAGGCTGAGGCAGGAGAATCACTTGAACCCAGGTGGTGGAGGTTGTAGTGAGCCAAGATCGTGCGCCACTGCACTCCAGCCTGGGCAACAGAGTGAGACTCTGTCTCAAAATAAATAAATAAGTAAATAACCATCAAAAAACATACCTAAAAATAATCTTAAAGAGTGCAGAGGAACAATATTAACATGCTCAAAACTCTACTGAGGGCACAATTATTTAAACCTGAATAATAGAGAGACAAGACATAATACTTGAATGGGAAGTCTCAATAGTGAACCAATGTCAATTCTGATATTATGCAAAACAAAATTTTAAAAGCATTTGACATTAGAGAGAGGAAATCCAGCAGACTATTTTCAGATTAACCAGAAAATACTAACACAACGGAACTGCTAGAAAAAAAAATGTAAAGAGAAGGATAATGGGAGGAAATACACATTGAGGGAATGATAAAACTACATTCTGGATACTTGTACATCAATATTCATGGCAGCATTATTCACAGTAGCCAAAAGGTGGAAACAATTCAAATGCTCACTGACAGATAAATGGATAAACAAAATGTGATATATACATACAACAGAATCTTATCCAGCAATTAAAAAGAATGAGGCTGGGTGCAGTGTCTCACACCTGGAATCCCAGCACTTTGGGAGGCCAAGGTGGAAAGATAGCTTGAGCCCAGGAGTTCAAGACCAGCCTGGGAAATATAGTGAGACCCTGTCTCTACGAATAACAATAAAGAAATGAAATTTTGATACATGCTATCAACCCTTGAAACCTTGAAACTATTATGCTAAGTGAAATAAGCCAGACATAGAAAGACAAATATTTTATTATTCTATTTATGTTAAGTATCAAGAACAGGCAAATTCATAGAGACTGAAAGTAGAATAGAAATTACCAGGGGCTGTTGGGAAGGAGCATGAGGAGTTATTATTTAATGGGCATAGAGCTTCTGTTTGGGATGATGAAAAGCTTCCGGAAATGGATAGTGATAATGATTGTATAACATTGTAAATGTACTTAATGCATGGAATTTCTATAGCTGAAATTTGCTGAGAGATAGATCTTAAATGTTCTCACCACAAAACAAAACCAAAAAAAAATGGTAAATAGGTGAGATGATAGATGTGTTAACTAACTTGATTATGGTCGTCATTTCATAATATATATGTTTATTAAATCATGGGTTGTACACCTTGAACTCCTACAATGTCATCAATTATTTCTCAATAAAGCTATGGGAGAATAAAAATAGGGATTTGTCAACAACATAAGATTATTGTGAGGACTAAAATTAAACAAGGTGTGTTCCACGGCTATCAGTCAGTTCTTCATCAACAGACATTTTCTTGTATCTTCTCATCTTTCCTGAGTTCTAACTGGAGCACTGCAACCTATCAGATGCGTAACTAAGCTCCTCAAGATGTAGTTTTCCACCTGTAAAATAAGGGATTAGATTATCTTTATTGCTATGTTCACCTTTAACATTCTCCAATTCAATATAAACACCCTGAAAATCGTCCCTGAGGAAGGGGTCATTCTGATTGCTAGACGTGAATTTGGCACTTAGAAGAAGCCCAAGTTGTGGAAGTGATACAGAAAATGTCAATAAGGAACAACAGGAGACTTTGGCTGGGGACGGTGGCTCACGCTTGTAATCCCAGCACTTTGGGAGGCTGAGGCAGGCAGATCACTTGAGGCCAGGAGTTCGAGACCAGCCTGGCCAAAATGGTGAAACCCCATCTCTACTAAAAATATGAAAACAAATTAGCCAGGTGTGGTGGCATGCTCCTGTAATCTCAGCTACTTGGGAGGCTGAGGCAGGAGAATCTCTTGAACCTAGGAGGCAGAGGCTGCAGTGAGCCCAGATGGTGCCACTGTACTCCAGCTTGGGCGACACAGAGACACTCAGTCAAAAAAAAAAAAAAAAAAAAAAAAAGGAAGAATAAGAGACTTCAAACATTCTATCTGGGGAGTAGAAAGAGGAGTTCATTGTCAGAATATATGCATCTCACACAAAGGATCATCATTAAAATCAAATTACTCATGAACAATGAGTAGGACTTTGTAATATTTCAATTGCATCAAAACTGTCCTTGAACAAAAAAACATACTTCCTCCTCCATTCAGGTAAGAGTATAGCCTGTGTCATCCCATGCACTGTGGCATTTGTTCACTGAACTATTGTCCTTCTCAAGAGATGGTTTTCCACCCTAACAAAAATAACTATGAATCATTGATTCTGTGAATATTTTCTCCCTTGCTTTTTTCACAGAACGAATGACAAATTTCCATATATTTATTTCTTAAATAAGCAAAAGTTACCATGAACCTGAAATGGTCTATACTACAAATGCAAACTGTTGCTTTGTAAATGTCAGTTGGGGGTAACTATGAGTTTCCAATTAGGATCACAATTCTCCTAAGGAAAGGATATTCTCCATGAGTAACAGGGGGAAAAAGTTTCACAGAGAATGAAAAGTCTACCGATATTTTGAGGGTTTTTTTTTTTTTAATTTTTTAGTTTTTAGAGTTGTTTTTCCTTTAGCTACACCTGCTAGAATAAAATAAAGTTTTGTTATATACAACTATTTATATGCCTTGAAAACTAAAAGAAAAATATTACCCTAGCATTTATTTTCATAGCTTTACTCTAGTGACTATGAGTGATTTGTTCAAAACATTTTATGTATGTTTCCAGGTTTCCAAAGGCCAAAGAAAAAAACAAACAAACATTTCACACAGACATAAAATGCTTTTTATCTGTTTCCTGTTAAAGGATTATTTTTATAAACATCTGTGTACAATCTAGTCTAACATACAGTTCTTTCTTTATGAAGCTGCTATGAATAGTAATTTTCATCTCTATTACAATGTTCTCACAGGGATTCTTCTCCACTGAGATCACTTACTACACATTCTTATAATGGCTTGGCGAACTAATTGTCCAGAAAAATGTAATCTCCTTGAAGGCAAAGTCCATAACTGGTTCTCTCAATAAGTAAGTTATATAAAAGAAAAGCAATGAATATGTTCATTCAAAGGGAATATATATGACATTTGCAAAATATATCATATCCCCCCAAAAAAATTGTATAGAATTCTTCAAGGTCAGATTTGTGATACAGAAATCCTATAGTGATTTTAAATGTAGCAGTAGAAGGCTAATGTTTCTAAAACATTTACAGCTCTAAGATGCTATCATAATAGACTTTGTTTTGGGTTTTTTTGGTTTTTTAGTTAGTTTGTTTGTTTGTTTGTTTGTTTTTGAGACTCAGTCTTGGTCTGTTGCCCAGGCTGGAGTGCAGTGGCATGATCTTGGCTCACTGTAACCTCTGCCTCCCGAGTTCAAGTTATTCTCCAAGCTCAGCCTTCCAAATAGCTGGGATTACAGGCGCCCACCACCACGCCTGGCTAATTTTTGTATTTTTAGTAGAGATGGGGTTTCACCATGTTGGCCAGGCTGGTCTCGAAATCAAGTGATCCGTCCACCTCAGCCTCCCAAAGGGCCAAGATTACAGGCATGTGCCGCCATGCCTGGCCCAGACTCTTTAACTCCTAACCTATTATTTATTTAACTAAAACTTCAAAGTTTTCATTCTTGGAATTCCAGGAATGAAAATCACTTCTGGTATTAGAGAAGAACTTTATATATACACATATATTATATTTTATATATATATAAATACCATATTATGAAATGAGGAAATTGAAATCAAATGTCTCTCAAGATCTCCTATACTTTATTACTTTGCAACTGCTTAAAATAAAATAATCGAAGGCTGCTAGAATTAGAAGGGACCTTGGAGTTCTCCAGTCCAAATCTCTCATATTGCAGCTAGAAGAGCCCCAGCAGGCAGGTGCCTCACCCAGCAACTTGCTAACTCCTTATTCAGATTCCATGGGGGAGCTCAGGCCACCTGAATGCCACTTGGGCCACCAGTATTTCACTTTTCCATTCAGCCATCAAGTATCTTCAGTTTTAGCAAAGTCTTAATCATTCAACGAAAAACAAATGAATGGGATTTTTGTTTGTTTGTTTGAGACAAGGGTCTCACTTTGTCACCCAGGCTGGAGTGCAGTGGCCCGATCTCAGCTCACTGCAGCCTCGACCTCCTGGGCTCAAAGGATTCTCCCACCTCAGCCTCTCAAGTACTTAGAACCTCAGATGAGCACCACCACACCCAGATAATTTTTTAAAAATGTATGTTGGCCAGGCATGGTAGCTCATGCCTGTAATCCCAGCACTTTGGGAAGCCAAGGCAGGTGGATCACATGTGGTCAGGGGTTCGAGACCAGCCTGGCCAACATGGTGAAACCCTGTCTCTACTAAAAATACAAAAATTAGCTGGGCAGGGTGGTGCACATCCGTAATCCCAGTTGCTCTGGAGACTGAGGCAAGAGAATCGCTTGAACCCACTAGGGGGAGGTTGCAGTGAGTCGAGATCGCACCATTGCACTCCAGCCTGGGTGACAGGGAAAGAATCTGACTCAAAAAAAAAAAAAAAAAAAAAAAAAAAAATTGTAGGCCTGGCACGATGGATCACCTGAGGTCAGGAGTTCGAGACCAGCCTGGCCAAAGTGGTGAAACCTCTTCTCTACTAAAAATACAAAAATTAGCAGGGCGTGGTGGTGCACACTTGTAGTTCCAGTTACTTGGGAGGCTGAGGCAGAGAATCACTTGAACCCAAGAGGCAGAGGCTGCAGCAAGCCGAGATCACGCCGCTGCATCCCAGTCTGGATGACAGAGCAAGACTCCGTCTCAGAAAAAATAAATAAATAAAATGAAATGAAATGAAATTTTACTAATAATCTTCACGAAATCTGAACTTTGGCTTTACCTTGCCAATTTTTCAAAAACACCATCACAGCTTTTAGAAAGACAAACAATAGTTTGATGACTTAATAAATTACAGCCTCAACAAAAGCTAAATAGAAAATTCGGTTACAAGATCTATAACACAGAGAGACCACCTCTGCTGGGCCAACTTAACGGCTCCAGGGGACAAACGTCAGTCATCAGAGTTCTCTCTGCAGTAACATTTCCCGGCCTGGAAGCACCAGAGCGAGCGGCGTTCTGGCACTAACGGTGCAGCACCGCCACCTAGTGGTCTCTTGAAGGACTCACGCGGCCAAAACCTCAGTCCTTGGCTCTTGTGGTTTGCCGATCTTTTAGATTATCCGGACCAAGATGTGGTCCTGAAAATACTTCCACCTTATTACGAGGACGCCTCTGATCCACAGATTACAATCCATCTAACAAAGAAGAGTCATCTATGATAAAGCCAAGTGGGACCAGAAACAATTTATTTTGTTGAGCAGAAACCTCAATCTTCGTATCTTTCATTTTAAATAAATATTTTTTTAAATTATTTTTAAAATTATTTAAACAGCACTGTTTTATTTCCAGCTGCTTCCTATGTATAAAAGATGGCAAAATTGGAATTTACAGCAGCAATCTGAAGTGCAGCATTTTACAGAAACCTTCATGAGACAGAAAAAAGAACACAAAAATGAAATGGGAAAATACAGCATTTGTTTGACCAGTATGTATATACTAAAGTTGACAACCTGCACCAAAGAGGCACTTGATTATCTCTGAATATAGGTAGAAAAAAGAAAATACGAGATATTTTTCCCCAGGTTTGTTTGGCTGTTAGTGATATGTGAACTTGAACTTCATAAAAGTTCCTGTTCTTGTGCTGTGTTTGCTTGGACTCATGTACTTTAGATGTAAGCTAAAACGACATTCCTTTTTTTTTTTTTGGTTTTCTTTTTTTGAGATGGAATCTGGCTCTGTCACCCAGGCTGGAGTGCAGTGGCATAATCTCAGCTCATGGCAACCTCTGCCTCCTGGATTCAAGCAATTCTCCTGCCTCAGCCTCCCAAGTAGCTACTTTGTGTATTTTTAGTGGGGACGGGGGTCTTGTTATGTTGCAGAGGCTGGTCCCGAACTCCTGGCCTCAAGTGATCCATCCTCCTCGGCCTCCCAAAGTGGCGGGATTACAGACATGATCCACTGCGCCCTGCCCAAAACGACATTTTTAAAAAGAATCTCCTCACCCCTGAGGACCAATGGCTGAAGAGTGAAGCCTGAAGGAGTCTTCATTGGTTCGTGGATCCCAAGTTAATGGCCAAACTTCGCTCTTCACAGTCTATCTCCCAAGTAGTTCATGCATTCTATTCCCCATAAGAGAAGCCTGCAAGTTCTCTGCAGGGTGATTTTCCACAGAGAAAGACCAGAAAGTAATTTCTAACAACCTTTTATTTGATTAGTGTAAGAGTGAATTTGGTAATTTCAGGCAGGAAAAAAAAATAGAACTGCTTGAGTCAGTGCCTTAGTAAGAATTCATTTATGAGAAAGAAATCCAACAAGTCGTGTCTGGGTTTAAAAAAACAAAAACCATGAGTGCAAACAACCCTGCTGCAGTCCGAGACTCTCCCACTTTCTGCGTGTAGATGACTCTTCCAGACACTTGCCAGCAGTTACTGGATGATGCCTCGTGTTGAAAGTGACCTTGGGCTTTTATAAACCAGGAAATTGTAAAAATGGATCTTCATTCTACAAGAGAAGTTCTGAAAAACTCCTTGCACATCTCAGGCTATTCTTCATTTCTGCACTTCATGAAGGAACAGAGTGTCCCTGGGAACTCTGGGTAGCCTTGTGGAGAATGAGCTTCCCTAAGCTGCTTGTCCTTATCCTACAGGTCAGAAATACAAAGCATTGCCTGAATTGCCAATGTCACCTGATAGTCAGTCAGTCAAAAACAAAGGGTGAGGCCGGGCACCGTGGCTCATGCCTGTAATCCCATCACTCTGGGAGACCAAGGCAGGCAATCTCAAGAACACCTGAGGTCAGGCGTTCAAGACCAGCCTGGCCAACATAGTGAAACCCCATCTCTACTAAAAACACAAAAATTAACCAGCCTGTAATCCCAGCTACTCGGGAGGCTGAGGCAGGAAAATCACTTCAATCAAGGAAGAAGAGGTTGCAGTGAGTGCAGATCGTGACACTGCACTACAGCCTGGGCAACAGAGCAAGACTCCATGTCAAAAAAAAAATAGCAAAAAAAACTTAAATAAATTCTCAGTGCAGAGGTTTCTAATATACGTGTGACCAATTCTAGAAACAATTTCTATAACAGTACAGGTGCTAAAGAGAATGAGAACTAAAGCTGACTCCGGAAATGGCTACGCAAAGCCTAAGAGCCAAAAAAGGAAGGTTTTTCTTCATTATCATTGATCATCCTCTTCTATTTTTCTTATTCACAAAATTAATAGATGCTTCCTTGGTAGCTTCAAAGTGAGACATTTGCTGCACCGTTTCCTTTAGAAGAAAAGAGGAAGGGATTTAGTATCGCAAAGGAATTTAGAAAATAGTAGCCTTATTCTGGAAATTGCCCGAACCCAGTTTATGAAAAAAGAACCACCATAAAGGCAGGCAACTCCCTTTGATCGAAAAAATCATTAATATCAGAATAAAAGTTAGAAATCAGCAGCTATGTCATTACTTCTCGAGTATGCCCAAATATTGTCATTTTAGGGACTAATTATTCTTTTCTCATTATTTTCTTTCTCATTATCATTATTTTTTCAGTAATGATACTTGGTAAAAAAAAAAAAAAAATACACATTTTGCTTTCAGGTGAGGCTCAATATCACTACCTTCATTCTGATTTTTTGAAATGATCTAGAAGCATTTTTATTTTCCCTTAATTTTCCCCAGAGTCATAAGGAAATGTCAGATTTCCTTTTGTTGGGCAGCCTTGCAAAAAAGAGACTCTTGAAAGACACGAAGAGAGAGCTGGGAAGGGGAGACACCGTGCACATGGCCTAAAGCACATTCCACCTTTTTATTCAAACGCTATGGCCCATGCACTTTTGCTGTCGTGTCTTGCCATCTGCGTCCTTATCATCATTGGGAAGGAAAAGCAAACTCAGGGTCAAGCAACTAGATGTTAGATCAGTCTGGGTCACGCTTTAACCTTTGTCTGATTAAAAAAAAAAAAGAAAAAGAAAAAATTATATAAAAATAAAAATAGAATAGTCCGGGATCTCCTTTTATATAGCAAACCAATGATCTTGGTTGCTAAGGATACCTTTTCACCACAAATATATAAAGTAGGCAGACTTTGACAAAAGATTAGCAATACTGAATGGAATCTTACAATGAGGCTGCCTGTTTCATACTGTTTTTCTTAAGCCTGAGTGTTGTTTTAAAATGGTATTACACTTATAAATGGCATCACAAGCTCAGCTTGTTCAAAAATAATTTCAGGAACCTAATAAATCAACCTTAATAAAATCAAATTCTGCAGCCTAACCTGCAAAACTAGAATTACTACAGTTAACGCTAGAATTTTTAGAATTTGTACACAGTTCCAAGTGAAGTCGAAACCGGGACTGAATTTACCACACTGACTGCCTGAAAAGCTAAAATTCACTACATTCTGCTAACTTGAGCTTCATTTCCTGCTGCCTGGTCACAGCCTAAGAGATCATTCCACACAAAAGGAAAAGGAAGAGGGGAGAGAAAATAATTGCAATGCTAATTCTCTTTCTATACATTATATATGGACTTTATTTCTTGGACCACGAGAAATGAATCCTTAAAATTGTCAAAACAAGAGTAACAAGCTACAACTAGTAGCTTATTAGAAAATTGTCAAAACAAAAGACTAAGAAGCTACAGGTCATCCAGAGCATGCTACCACTCTAAGAATGTCTACATGAAAAAAAAAAAATGGGCATAAGAAAAATGCTGGAAGTCACATAACTCATGAGATTCACATATCAAATAAAAGATTCATCAAAAAACACATTGAGCCAGGTGCAGTGGCTCATACCTGCAATCCCAGCACTTTGGGAGGCCAAGGTGGGAGGATCACTTGAGGCCAGGAGTTTAAGACCAGCCTAAGCAGCATCACAAGACTCAGTCTCTACAGAATTTTAAAAATTAATCAGGCATCTGCAATCCAGCCTGGGCAACAGAGGGAGACCGTGTCTCCCAACACACAAAGTGTGAGCATTATAAAAGAGGGTGCTTTCAAGACAATGTCATCAGAACCCTCCTGAATAATGGAAGTCGGGATTCAGAAGATGAAGAGGCTTCCCTACATGGGACCAGGCAGGTCAGGAGCACAGCCACCCAGATCCACTCTCTTTCTATTTCACATCAGTATCAAGGCCTCCACTACATCTCTCTCCACCTAGCCACCAGTGGGCCACGCACAGGCTTCCCTGGGGCCCCACAAGCAACATTTTTAATAAAAATTGAGCCAACATTTAAAAATAAAAACATCTGGCCGGGTGCGGTGGCTCACGCCTGTAATCCCAGCACTTTGGGAGGCCACGGCGGGCGGATCATGAGGTCAGGAGATCGAGACCATCCTGGCTAACAGTGAAACCCCGTCTCTACTAAAAAAAAAAAAAAAAAAATACAAAAATCAAAACATCTTATACGAAACAAAGCCCAGATTTCCTGCTTCTATTAAAATGAGAGGCCAGACAAGGTGGCTCACCCCTGTAATCCCAGCACTCTGGGAGGTCGAGGCAGGTGGATCACTTGAGTCCTGGAGTTCCAGACCAGCCTGAACAACAAAGTGAGACCCCGTCTCTACAAAAAATACAAAAATTAGCTGGGTGTGGTGGCACATGCCTGTAATCCCAGCTACTTGGGAGTCTAAAGTGGAAGGATTGCTTGAACTCAGGGAGGCCGAGGCTGCAGTGAGCCAAGATCTCACCACTGCACTCCAGCCTGGGCAACAGAGTGAGATGTCTCAAAAAACAAAAACAAACAAACTAATCTGCTGGCAGTGAGCAGCAATGTGCCAGAGCTGTGCCCCCATCCCCTGCCCCGCCCACCCAACACACTAGAACAAACTAACCCTCAGTTTTCCAAACATTTCAAAGACATGAATCCTGGAAGTATCCACATACGATTCCTCTGTTGAGGTGAAACCTAATCAAACTATGTTTAATCCCTCCAGAAATGAATCCTCTATGATTTGTTTTTAAGATGGAATGTCAGTAAACCACTGCATTTTCAACATATGTGCATTAGGTGATATTATGATATCATAAGGTCCAATGTCAAACATGTTTTCCTTTCTTTTAAAACTTACTGATGAATTTTATTTTTCATAAAAGTCAGGTATGTTATTTACAGTTAGTTCTATACTTACAGACAGTTATTAGAATAAAAGATGAAACATATGTATTATTACACATACACCATACATATTATCAAAATGAGTTTTAAGTTTTTTGCTTTTTGTTTTTTGTTTTATTTTTTGAGATGGAATCTCACTCTGTCACCCAGGCTGGAGTGCAATGGCGTGGTCTCGGCTCACCGCAGCCTCTGCCTCCTGGGTTCAAGAGATTTTCCTGCCTCAGCCTCCTGAGTAGTTGGGACTACAGGTGCGTGCCACCACATCCAACTAATTTTTGTATTTTTAATAGAGATGGAGTTTCACTATGTTGGCCAGGCTGGTCTCGAACTCCTGACCTTGTGATCCACCTGCCTTGGCCTCCCAAAGTGCTGAGACTGCAGGCATGAGCCACCACTCCCAGCCTCTAAGTTTTTTTTTCCTCCTGGCTACGAAGATGCAGAAAACTTTCTAAGTTCTCAATGACACTAGTTCATTTTATTTTTTATTGACAATCTTTATAACCACTGTTTCCATTTTCAGTTAGTTCATTTATAAATTCTCAGAAGCATGAAACCAAATCATTTTCTCAGTCACTAAAAGCTTCCTAAGTTTTGGGTTTTCTTTTTCCTAAATTGCTACTTTCAGGCTGGATGTGGTGGCTCACACCTGTAATTCCAGCACTTTGGGAGGCCGAGGTGGGAGAATCACTTGAGACCAGGGGTTCGAGACCAGTCTGGGCAACATAGCAAGACCCTTTCTCTATTTTTAAAAAGACAAAAATTAATTTATTAATAAATTGCTACTTTCAGCCAAACTCAAAATATCTCCTCTTTTACAAACCAGCCTGCTACGTATTCTGGGCGAATACGGGAAGCCTGACATTTAGCTCAATCTCCATAGAAAAGGATAATGCTCTACACTATGAAAATGAAGGTGTTCTCACTTAACCCAGGATGAATAGGCTTGCCCCATTCTACTACCACTGTATTACTTACAATGTTAAGCCTCACTTTGAAAAAATTTTTTCATTAATTTAGTAAATGAGAAAATGAATCACCGAAAATGTTAATATAATGCATGATTTACTGTATTACAAATAAATTGGGCTGGGCACAGTGGCTCATGCCTGTAATCCCAGCACTTTGGGAGGCTAAGGCGGGTGGGTCACCTAAGGTCAGAAGTTCTAGACCAGCCTGGCCAAGATGGTGACACCCCATCTCTACTAAAAATATAAAATTAGCTCGGTGTGGTGGCACATGCCTGTAATCCCAGCTACTCCAGAGGCTGAGGCAGGAGAATCACTTGAACCTGGGAGGCAGAGGTTGCAGTGAGCTGAGATCGCGCCAATTCACTCCAGTCTGGGCAACAAGAGCGAAACTCCATCTCAAACACAACACACACACGTATATTGGACACTCCCCATGCTTCAGGTACACCAATTCCAAACACAAAGCTCAGCAGCAAATCTTTCTTCTTCTAAACCAGGTTCGTGTTTGAAGTAATAACATGAGGGCTATAGGAATAACTTTTGCCCAAAAGTGCTTCCCCCAAAAGAATACTGAAATTACTTTTCCCATTAAAAATTCTGTGAATGATGATTTATCTTCCTTCTACCAGTCATTATTAAAAATAGCTAATTTAAATTTTATGAAGTAACTCAGAAATCTAACTGCCAAAAACCCTGAAGAGAATGAAGATACCTTCCACTTTGAATGACAGCACCTAATGACGTGTTATTCTTCTGTGTAATGAATAGAGCAGCCAAAAGTCTGACATGAGCTATACTATTGGCTTCAGCCTCACATCCAACCCAAGAGGAAGGCTCAGCACTCCTTGGCTCTATCCTGATCCTCTGTGGCTTCTCTAGGGGTTCCTTCCTCAATAATCTCACTCTTGCCCTCCAATCTCATCAAAGCTACTCTTTTCCAAAGGACCCAGGGGGAACCGACCAGACAGTTTTGTATGAAATTCCTCAAATTCTAACCACAAATGTATTTATGGAATAGACAGAAAACCTGTGGTGGGTTCATGGTGAGAAGAAATGTTACTGTAGGAGGTGGAATTCTAAGATGTACCCCAAGATTCTTGCTCCCTGGTGTACAGGCTCCGTGTCATCCTCTCCCCTTGAGCATGACTGTGACTTGAGCCTATGATGGGACAGTTACTCTCATGATTATGTGACATCCTGTGACCAATGGGATTTTGCACATGTAATTAATGCCCCTTAGCAGCTGACTTTGTTGTGTGTGTGTGTTTCGGGGGGGTTTGGGGATTTTTTTTGAGACGGAGTTTTGTTCTTGTTACCCAGGCTGGAATGCAATGGCACGATCTCGGCTCACTACAACCTCCACCTCCCAAGTTCAAGTGATTCTCCTGCCTCAGCCTCCTGAGTAGCTGGGATTGCAGTGCCTGCCACCACGCCCAGCTACTTTTTGTACTTTTAGTAGAGACAAGGTTTCGCCATGTTGGCCAGGCTGGTCTCGAACTCCTGACCTCCGGTCATCCGCCCGCCTCCACCCCACAAAGTGCTGGAGTTACGGGTATGACCCACCACATCTGGCCTGTGTTTTTATTATTATTATTATTTGAAAAATTGCTTAATTCGTTGCCAACATTTTTTTAAATGGGACACTTCACCCGCTTTGTTGAAAATATCTGGTACCCTGGCCCAGCATTCCTGTGTGTCCACAGCCAGCTGGAACAGTCCCCATACCTGGGGCCATGCTCTCCTGTAGGCCACAGTGCTGAGCATCTGTGTTTGAAACCCTGAGCATCAGCCATCAGACAGAGGCTGACCCAGTTGGAGGGTGTTATCGCCATCCCCTGAGGGCCCCAAAACTTATCTATCTCAGATATAAGAACTTGGCTCCCCACCATCCCAATTGGGAGATAAGGGCCTGGAGGACAGAATGGCAATCCACCTTTATTAGAGAAAACCCTGCACTGTAACTGTTTTAAATAACATATGCCCTACTCCACCCAGTGACTGGTGGGCTGCCGGGCATCCTCAACTCAGAATGGTGGTGTCTTCCAGCTTCTGCTGCTGGCTAGCAAAACTGTAGTAGTTTTCGGGGCCCAGGTCCCACTTCTTGGTGTAGTCCGCATCTGTTTGAGTGTGTTGAGGAAGAGGATCCAGGTGCCCTTGGTGAAAATGATTTTCTTGTAGGCCTTCTCAATGCACTCGGCCATCTCATCCCTGATAGCGTCAAGCAGGATGTGGATGAAGGTGTAGCTCTTGGCAGGGATGTTACCCTTGGCCAGGAACACCTTGTTGTAGCCGCCCTCCATCAGGTATGGCTCCAGGGACATAGAGTGCTTGATGTAGACATTGGTCTGGATGTCCTTGGCAGGCAGCCACTCCAACTGCATGTGGAACTCAGCCACCCAGTCCTGGGACAGCAGGAAGAGGAGGCAGAGGCCCAAGAGCTGGTGCATGTAGGCTGACTTGGGTAGCTCTTAGCAGCTGACTTTCAATCAATCAAAAGGAAAATTATCCTGGGCGGGCCTGACCTAATCAGGTGAGCTCTTCAAAGTCCCTGGGCCCATCCTGAAGGAGAGATTCAGAGGATGAGAGAGATTCTTCCACTGGCCTCACAGGAGCAACTGCCATGTTGGAGAGAGGACCACAGGGCGGAAAACCACAGGCAGCCTCCAGGACATGAGAAGGGAGCCCAGTTGGCCGGCAACAAGAAAGCAGAGACCATCATCCAACAACCCTTAGGAACTGAATTCTGCCAACAACCCATGAGCTTTAGATGAAGACCCTGAGCTCCAGGTGAGATTGCAGACCTGGTCGAAACCTTGAATTCAGCCTTAGGAGACCCTGAGCCCACGACCCAGCTGTACCTGCAAGTTTAGACTCTGCTGGTCCCCAGGTCCTGGTTCCCTGAAAGGGTAACACTTCTTCCAAAGGACTAAGTAAGGGGTTCCACTGAACCTAGAGCTTCAACTGCCATTTGGGGCTTCTCATGCCAGTGAATCAGAAAGCATGTAGGAGTTATATACTAATGGCAGCAGTTACCCCTGGTTATCCTGAGGAAATAAGATTACTTTACCTAATAGAGGCAGGGGAGAGTACGTCGGGAACTCAGGGATTCGCTAGGCCCTCCCTTGTTTCCCTACACAGCAACCATACCTGGCAAGAACACAGGAGTTAAGGGCTCAGGTCCCTCACAGGAAAAGGTCTGGGTTTCCCACTGGACAAGCAATGGAGACTAGCAGAAAGATTAGCCAAGCGTGAGGGGAATTTAGAATGGGGAATGAGGGAAATGGTGAATATCAGTTCCGATCTGGGTACCAACCGCAGTAGAGGAAGCTGTAGCGTGAGCTTCCTGCCACCTTGTTGCAAGTCTAGCTTTTAGAAATTTCGATTGGTCATCCCAGAGGAATTGGTGACAGAATGCCATGAACCAGTTGTGGGGCATGAATGAATCCGAGTGGTGCAAATGCTGGAAAATAGTGACGCCCCCAATGTGGGCCCATATCTCCGGCCTCTTAATGCAGCCAGTCTGACTTCCAGCTGCTAGCACCCATGTCCCCTACTGCAAGCTGGAATGCCACCAAAATATGCCCATGGGAGCAAACTTTAGCCAGTGACTGACAGAGGGAAGCGTACACAAATATGCCCCAGTTTCCTTGACTTCCAAGTCAGAATAAAGTGGAGCTTCCTGGTGGGGCATGGTGGCTCACACCTGTAATCCCAGCACTTTGGGAGGCAGAGACGAGCGGATCACCTGAGGTCAGGAGTTCGACACCAGCCTGGCCAACATAGTGAAACTCTGTCTTTACCAAAAATACAAAAATTAGCTGGGCGTGGTGGCACGTGCCTGTAATCCCAGCTACTCGGGAAGCTGAGCCAAGATCGTGCATGAGAATTGCTTGAACCCAGGAGGCAGAGGTTGCAGTGAGCCGAGATCACACCACTGCACTCCAGCCTGGGTGACAGACCAAGACTCCGCCTCAAATTAATAAATAAATAATATAAAGTTGTTGATCTTTTACCATATCATTTAACATGTATAAAGATAAAATATATTTTGTATATAAAATATGCATGAAATAAAATAGATTTATTTATTTATACATATACATACAAAATTTTTAGTGACATAAAACAATTTCTTACATTTCTTGACTCGTAGCTCGGCTGGGCATTTCCTCTGCTGGACTCGCTCATGTGGCTGCAGTCACCTAGAAGGTCGTTTGGACTGGAAGGTCCAAGAGGGACAAATTCCCACATGCAGTGAGTAGTTGGTACTGCTGTTGGCTGGGTGCCTCAGTTTCCCTCCATTTCAGTCTCAGGGGAGGTTTCATAGAGGGAAGGTAAAAGCACAAAGCCTCTTAAGGTCTGGGCTCACACAACATCACTTCTGCCATGTTTTTTTGAAATTCGTTTTATTGAGGTGTAATTTACCATGAAATTCACTCATTTGAAGGGTACAATCCAATATTTTTAGTAAAACTACAGAGTTGTGCAACCATCACCACAATCCAGTTGTAGAACGTTTTCTTCACCCAAAAAGATCCCTCATGCCCATTAGTAGTTAATCTCCATTTCTACCCTCAGCTTCTGACAACGACTAATCTACTTACCATCTTTAGAGATTTGTCTTTTCTGGACAGTTCTTATAAATGGAAGCATTTAATATGTTGTCTTTTGCATCTGGATTCTGGCTTCTTTTACTTAGCATAATGTTTCTGAGGTTCATCCACATTGTAACATGCATCAGCAGTTTGTTCCTTTCTGTGGCAGAGTAATATTTCATTGTATGAACATATAACATTTTCTTTTCGTTCGTTTGACTCCCGAGTAGACTCCCGAGTAGCTGGGAGTATGCACCACCAAGCCCGGCTAATTTTGTATTTATAGTAGAGATGGGATTTCTTCAGGTTGGTCAGGCTGGTCTCAAAATCCCAACCTCAGGTGATCTGCCTGCCTCAGCCTCCCAAAGTGCTGGGGTTACAGGCATGAGGCTCTCTTCCCGGTCAGATCACATTTTCTTCATTCATCTACCAGTTGATGGACATTTGGATTGTTTCCAGTTTTTTGTCATTACAAATAATGCTACTCTGGGCCGGGCGTGGTGGTTCACACCTGTAATCCCAGCACTTTGAGAGGCCAAGGCAGGTGGATCACCTGAGCTCAGGAGTTCAAGACCAGCCTGGCCAACGTGTGAAACCCCATCTCTATTAAAAATACAAACAAAAAAAAAGCTAGCTGAGTGTGGTGGCACATGCCTGTAAATCCCAGCTACTTGGGAGGCTGGGGCAGGAGAATCACTTGAACCCAGGAAGCGGAGGTTGCAGTGAGCTGAGATCTCACCACTGTACTCCAGCCTGGGTGACAGAGTGAGACTCCATCTCAAATAATTAATGATAATAATGATAATAATAATGTTACTATGAGCATTCATATGCAAGTCCTCACGTGCACATATATTTTCTCTTGGGTAGATACCTAGGAACGGAATTGCTGGATCACATACTGGAAACATTCATTGTTTTCCAGAGTGGCTGCGTTATTTTACATTCTCACCAGTAATGAAGGGTAATCTAGTTTCTGTACATCATCTCCTCTTTTTTATTCTAGAACAGACTCCATCTCCCCAATTATTTTCATGAAATTAAGTGTTTTAGGCAACCTGGCTAGTTGCATTGCATTAGGTGACGCAAAAGTCATTGCCGTTTTTGCCATTACTTGGTTTGGGACTTGCTTATGTGGCAGTCATCTAGAAGGTCGTCTGGGCTGGAATGGCCACATAAGCAAGTCCAAAACCAAGTAATGGCAAAAACCGCAATTACTTTTATACCAACTAATACAATCTCCCACATTCCAGATTTGACTTTATTTCTTTGTGATATTGTTTGGCTTGTTTCTCTATCCCCTGTATTTCCAGGAACTGGAAGTAAGACCTAAAGACTTCATCTTATTCAGGTTAACATTTACATCAAGAGTCATATACTGCCTGATGGGTCCCCTATTAGTAATTTTTAAATTGATTGCTGTATTGGGGTAGTAAAAGCCAGATGTCTCCATTTTAAAGGGTTTTTTTGCCCTTTGAAATTAGCAAGTAACCCATGGGAAAATGCCATGCCTATTGCCAAAAAATAAGCCTAAAATAAAAACAGGAAAGGGTGTCTTAGATAACTTACAAAATATTAAACCTGAAAATGACAATTGAAATTAAACATGGGACAGGGACTCAAAAATGAGGACTCATACCTATAGTGCCAGCTGCTCAGGAGGCTGTGGTGGGAGGATCACTTGAGCCCAAGAGTTGGAGGCCATGGTGAGCTATGATCATGCTACTGAACTCCAGCATGGGCGACAGAGCAAGACCCTGTCTAAATAATAATAATAGATTATTTTAAAGAACCATATGTATACTTAGCATCTGTAAGGAATCAAGCAGTACAACTGAGTACTCATTTGGCCCTGAATTTTCTGACAACCAAAACATAAAGCAAAGATATTTAGTTAGAGGGCCAGGCGCAGTGGCTCACACCTGTAATCCCAGCATTTCTGGGAGGCCGAGGCAGGTGGATCACCTGAAGTCAGGAGTTCAAGACCAGCCTGGCCAATACGGTGAAACCCTGTCTGTACTAAAAATACAAAAATTAGCCAGACATGGTGGCAGACGCTTGTATTCCCAGCTACTCAGGAGGCTGAGGCAAGAGAATCGCTTGTACCCAGGAGGCGGAGGTTGCTGTGAGCCCAGATCACGCCTCTGCACTCCAGCCTGGGTGACAGAGTGAAAGTCTGTCTCAAAAAAAAAAAAAAAAAAAAAAAAAAAAAAAATATATATATATATATATATATAAAGTTAGAGGGCTCCCTTCCAAATGGAATAAGGTACATGAATTGTTTCGTAGAAGTGAACGGGACTTCAGCAGGAATTTCTCACAGGGATGCTTATATAAATACCTCGAATAAGGTAATGAATAATTATTCTAATGAGTATGAAAGCCCAGACATTTGTGTACCTTCACTAAAGAACCAGTCCTCTGTATCTGAAAAGAACGACCTCCTCCACCAAACATCCAGTTTCATGAGGCAGACCCTAAAGAGTGAGAAAAGGAGATACCTGTCATTCCTGCGGGATCAATTAAAGCAGCTTTAGTAACTAGTAAAATGACAGATGTTACAAACAATTTCGCCTAACAGTGTTTTTTTGGTTACTTTTATATTGATATTTCTAAGGGAAATAGGATTACACATACACACACACACACGCCCACAGAGAGAGAGAGCGAGAGTCAAAAATTATTTCTAGAATGGACACGGTGGCTCACGCCTATAATCCCAGCACTTTGGGAGACCAAGGCAGGTGGATCACCTGAGGTCAGGAGTTCAAGACAAGCCTGGCCAACATAGCAAAACCTCGTCTCTACTAAAAATACAAAAATTAGCCAGGCTTGGTGGCGCATGCCTATAATCCCAGTTACTAGGGAGGCTGAGGCAGGAGAATCACTTGAACTCAGGAGGCGGAGGTTGCAGTGAGCCAAGATCACACCACTGCACTCCAGCCTGGGCGACAGAACAAGACTCTGTCTCAAAAAAAAAAAAAAAAAAAATTATTCCTGGTCACCTAATATATTACAGTCAGATAACAGATACCGTAGAACACTAGACAAATATAACTCCCACCAATCTTCTTTCACATTAAAATTGTTCCTTTCTCTCTCTTTCTCCCTCCCTTTCTCACCAGATGTCACAAGCAAACTTCTATCAAAAGCTGAGTTGCAACCAACTCGTAGTGGTGAGTGAGTAAATGTCAGTTTTCTGTGTTGTGAGTAGAAGAAAACACACGTCTTAGGCCCCAGACATGCAGACGGCAGGATTGCGAGTGTTGGGAAAATGGAGAAACGTGATTTATATTCTTACCAGAGACAAGCCTGTCCTGCTTCCTCAGGGGTGCCACCAGAACCAATTATTTCTCTCAAAAAACAGCTTTGGGTCCACTCAGAAACTCAAAGAGAAGGGCTTTGTTCATAAATCCATATCATAAAACATGGAAGAAACACATTTGTCTTCAAAGTGCTGGAACTGTAGTTTTTAGAGTCCCAACTGAATTTCAGCTTTATTGCTCACTAAGTAGCCCGGAGTTACTAAGGCCTCAAATTTTCTGCTTCCACGTCCTTGAAACAGGGATCGCATCTATCCCCCAGAGTCGTTCTGAAGGATAAAGAAGATAAAGTAAAGAAAGTGCCCAGCACACTGTGAGCCATTCAAAGACTCCTGCACCTCAGCGCTCCCAGCGCCTTTCTGCAGCCCAACGGGTGGAGCTTGTGCAGCAGGAAGACCTCAGGAGGCAAGACAGTGGCTCTTTGTGAAGAGCTGAGCAAGCCCTTGACATAAACTCTGCGAAAAGCTGGACTGGAAAAAGGCTTAGGACTGAGGGTAACGGAGCATTCCACTGCTTTCCCCATAAATATCTGCCATTTCACCTGCACGTCTTAGGGTAGATGGAACTTCTGCCGCCTAAGGAAAGCCCAATGCACAGTGCATTCCTAGTGCCAGAGCAAAGGGCAACAGAGCACGAGGGAGTCACGCACCTTCCACTGGCCCAGGCCCCAGCTCCGAGAAGACTTTGGCCATTTAGCCTGTGGCTGGGGCAGGAATGCAGGCCAAGCTGCCGCAAAAGTAGGAAGTGAAGGAGGAAGGATGAAGTCTTTGGCATAGTAATCTCACTGACGAGTAAAACCTGCCTTGGTGAATATTCTGGGCTCACAATCAAACTAATCACTCGTCTTCCCAGAAGAAAGAGAGAGGGGGGCTGTACCTGCTTCCTCCAACACTGGCCAGAGTGGAGAGGAAGCAGAAGCCCTCATCTGTGAGCTGTGGTGGAAACTGGGTAGAAGGGCCTGACCCTAGCAGTCCCTTTGGCCATTAAAGGAATCCTGATTGCCTCAAAGCCCCTGGGTTTTCAGTACATTGTGTATTAGTGAGTTTATTAGAATTATTTAGTAATGCTGCCAGGCACGGTGGCTCACACCTGTAATCCCAGCACCTTGGGAGGCCAAGGCGGGTGGATCACCTGAGGTCAGGAGTTTGAGACCAGCCTGGCCAACATGGCGAAACCCTGTCTGTACTAAAAATACAAAAATTAGTTAGGCGTGGTGGCAGGCACCTGTAATCCCAGCTACTCAGGAGGCTGAAACAGGAGAATTGCTTGAACCAAGGAGGCAGAGGTTACACTGAGTTGAGATTGCACCACTGTACTCTAGCCTGGGCAACAGAGCAAGATCCCATCTCGAAAAATATATATATACAAAAATTAGCTGGTGTGGTGGCATGTGCCTGTTATCCCAGCTTACTCTGGAGGCTGAGGCATGAGAATCTGTTGAACCCAGGAGGCAGAGGTTGCAGTGAGCTCAGATCAGCCTGGCCAACATGGTGAAACTCCATCTCTACTAAAAATACAAAAATTAGCCAGGCATGGTCCTGGGCGCCTGTAATCCCAGCTAGTAGGGAGGCTGTGGCAGGAGAATCGATTGAACCCAGGGGGCAGAGGTTGCAGTGAGCTGAGACTGTACTGTTGCACTCCAGCCTGGGCAACAAGAACGAAACTCTGTCTCCAAAAAAAAAAGAATTATTTAGTAATGGAAAGTGCTAACTCTTTGGGGGTGGGAATAATTAGTATCGTTCTCTTAAAGGCTGAAACTTGTTTTATACATGCAAAAACTTTCGCAGAGTTCTTTGTTCCTCAAGGAGAGTGTCATTGGCACTTGGGAGGGGTGGGGGGACAATATTTGGTTGTGTCCAGATCCCATACTGGCAGAGAATTTAGCATCCCTGGTTCCAAGATACTAAAGGCCAGCTGTACCTCCCTATTCATTATGACAGCCAGAAAGGGCCCCTGTGTGGTTCCAAATGTCCCTTGGAGGGTTAACCCCCCACCTTACTGAGAATCACTGGCTGATGGGCAGATGCTCTTGCTAAAAATAGTTAATCAACAAGTATCAATTTATTTTTGTAGCTATTGGTTCATGATAAACAAGCCAAACGATTTCATGATATTTATTTTTCTGTTTGCTAAGTTAGCAAGAATAAGTACCCTTTATGTAACAGTTTTACATATTTGATTAGCTAACACATAAAGCACTTAATATCGTGCTCGGCAAACTCTGAGCACTCAGACAGCTACAATTTTCCTTACTAGTACCATTATTAGTTATACTTGACTCTTAAATATTTGTTAAAAGGAAGACCAAAAGTAGCAATATTGTATACCATTTTGAACTTAAATTTCCCCCGAGAAGGATTATTTTTATATTTTCCAATTCCTACATTACCACTCTCATCTCCCCAAGGCTCAATTTCCTTACCTATAAGGTAGGGATGCTAGTAATGACACTGTGGGGTGATTAGGAAGCTTAGCTGAGTTATGTGTGTGAAGGATCAATGAAATCAATGAATGATAGCACCTAAACATACTTCCTCCTGGGTTACCTTAAAATGTATACGGGAAAAAAGGTGGAGATAGGGGGAAAAAAAAAACAATCAAAAAAACTCAGCTTCAAACATTTTTATGTAATGAGAGTCCAACCAACAATACACATTCATATACATTAATGTACATTAATGTGTATCCCAGTCACCTGGGAAACTTGTTACAGTGCAGATTGTGACTCAGTAGTTCTGGTGGAGGGCACCTAAGATTCCCCATTTCTAACAAGCTTCTAGGAAGAGGTTTTAGAGTCCAACAGAGCAGGATTTGCACTTGATTCAATCAATAATTATGTGACAAGTTATATTTGAAACTGTTTCCATATGAGTAAAATGGTGATAATAATACACGTCTTACATAATCAGTATGATAATTATATAATACAGCATATGTAAAGCAATTAGCATATTGTAGGCACTCAGTATAAGTTCTGCTTTCCCACCCAGAAGAAAACTACTAGAGTTTTAAAAAGATTTATCAAAATAACAAAATTTCATTTCATTTTGGGTGGAAAAATTACTCATGAGGTTGGAAAAACGCCTACTTTTTCCTCACATTTTTGTTATCATTATCTTACTCTTTGATTTAGTAATGATCAGACGCACTTTTGAAAAGCAACAATATTGAGGGACAGAATGTATTTTACAAAGAAAAATGATCACTTTTAATTTGGTCTAAAATAGTTACTTCAAAATGAAATAGGTAAAGAACGACTGATTATTAAATTGCCGATTTCTTTTCAAAAAGTAGCCCTTCAATCCTGTATGTTAATTTACAGTGTTATCAGCTCACAACAATAAATTTGCTTGGCCAAATGGTTTTCATTTGAGTCAGGCCAGTATTCCCAGAAAAATCGTCCATAGGTCCAGCCTCTGCACACTAGGATTCCTGTGGTTGAAGGTTAAAGCACCCCAGTGCCAATCCTAGTGCACATTTCCTAAAATTCTTCAGCAAGTTAATGAGGGCCGAAGGGTCATCACATTTGTTCCAGAGATCTGAGAGTTCTAAACGCACAGCAGAAAGAAGTATGTGCACATTAAAGCAGGCCAAATGGGACTAACCAGAAACATGGACCAGGAGAAATAACATCTTCCTGATGTTAGGGAAGGTCAGCCCGGCCATCCCCGTCACCTACTTTTCCAGAAGAGCGAATAAGGAAGTATCTAAAACTTCGGCTCGGGGTGCTGTTTGGTTTGGCTTGGTTTCCTAAAATTGTTCCTTTGTAAACAGATCTGATTAAAGCACAAGAGGAAGTTGAGAGGGTCACGATTTTTGCATTTGCTGCCCCTCCCATCACATTTCAGAAGAGGAAGTTTAGTCAGGAGGAAATGAATTCCTGCCTGGTGCGGTGTCTCACAGCTGTAATCCCGACACTTTGGGAGGTCAAGGCAGGAGGATGCCTTGAGCCCAGGAGTTCAAGAACAGCCTGGGCAACATAGCAAGACTGCATCACTAAAAAAATAATAAATAAAATATAAAATAAATAAGAACCTCATCACTTGCCCAGGGAGCTTGAAAGAAAGTTTCAAGCCACAGTGGCCACATTACTGTTACATCCAAGATGAGAGAGGCCTTGGTCTCACCTAGACTGGTAGACAACATTTGTAAAATGGAGAGACGAGAGGAAGAAATAAAAAGTCATCCAGACGTACATGGTGATCTGACTGCTGGAATGAAATTAAGTAAGGGTTAAAATCTACTGAAAGAGCTGGATCGGGCCTGGTGCAGTAGCTCATGCCTGTAATCCCAGCACTTTGGGAGGCCGAAGTGGTCAGATCACTTGAGGTCAGGAGTTTGAGACCAACCTAGCCAACTTGGTGAAGCCCCATCTCTACTAAAAATAACAATACAAAAAAAAATTAGCCCAGAGTGGTGGCAGGTGCCTGTAATCCTAGCTACCCAGGAAGCTGAGGCAGGAGAATCGCTTAAATCCAGGAGGCAGCAGAGGTTGCAGTGAGCTGAGATCGCGCCCCTGCACTCCAGTCTGGGTGACAGAGCGAGACTCTGTCTCAAAAAAAAAAAAAAAAGAGCTGGATGATTCACAAAGACAAATCTAAGGAGGAATTAATTCAAAGGGCTAAGCGGCTGGAGAGAGCTGTCAAAGAGCATGTCAAAGAAGTTCAGAGTTCATACGGATTTCCCACTTTGAGTATTCAAATAGAAATTGACAAGAAAACATTCACTGGGAAATTTGACGGGGATCACATGACCCGAGGGAACTAATGTTACTAGGCAGTTTTCTGCTGAGGAGTCTCGTTAGAAACCATCCTAGGATAGATTGATAGGAAATTCCATGATAGGGAAAAAAATGCAAAAAAAAAATATTTAGAAAAAATGCCCAAAATACAAACTACTACTTCTTGCAAGTTGAAACGTAGCAAGAAACAGCATTCCCTGTGTTTTGTGAGCTCTATGCTTGTAGTCAGGTTTCGATTTTTCAAAAGAAATCTGAGAGTTAGAACCACAGCAATTTATCACGATAACCAAGGTGTGAAATGAGGCTAGATACAGGTTGGAGGCAGGTCCTGGCCATGTAAAGAATTTCAGTTTTACTCTACATGCGACTGGAAGATTTTTAAATGTTAGGACTGCTTGGTTATTTTCTTTTTTTTTTTTTTTTTTTTCTTTTTGAGATGGAGTTTTGCTCTTGTTGCCCAGACTGGAGTACAGTGACTGGTACATATTAGGCTTTCATAAAATATTTTGCGAATGAACGAAAGGGAGTAATGTAGCTGCAGGACAGGTTTTTTTTTCGGGGGGCGTGGGTTGTTGTTGTTGTTTTGTTGTTGTTGTTGTTTGAGACAGATTCTCCACCTGTCGCCAGGCTGGAGGGCAGTGGAGCGATCTCAGCTCACCGCAACTTCCAACTCCCTGCTTCAAGCAATTCTCCTGCCTCAGTCTCCCAAGTAACTGGGATTACAGGTACATACCACTATGCCTGACTAATTTTTGTATTTTTAGTAGAGACGGGGTTTCACCATGTTGGCCAGGATGGTCTCGATCTCCCGACCTTGTGATCCGTCCACCTCGGCCTCCCAAAGTGCTGGGATTACAGGCATGAGCCACCACGCCCAGCCAGGCTACCTTTATACTAGAAAATAACGAAGCAGCCCAGGCACGGTGGCTCACGCCTGTAATCCCAGCACTTTAGGAGGCGGAGGTGGGTGGATCACCTGAGGTCAGGAATTTGAGACCAGTCTGACCAACATGGAGAAATCTCGTCTCTACTAAAAATACAAAATTAGCCAGGAGTGGTGGCTCATGTCTGTAGTCCCAGCTACTGGGGAGGATGAGGCAGGAGAATCGCTTGAACCAGGGAGTCAGAGGTTGCAGTGAGCCGAGATCGTGCCATTGCACTCCAGCCTGGGCAACGAGAGTAAAACTCCATCTAAAACAAAAACAAAAACCAAAACCTGTCTTGCAGCTACATTACTCCCTTTCAGCATTCACTAAATATTTTGTGAAAGCCTAATATGTACCAGTCACTGTTCTAGGCTGTGAAAATAAACTGCTGGACAAGACACACAGGGCCACATCCACTGCTACCCTGGATGGTGTCTTCAGACAATGTTTTTAAAGACAGCCCTTCTGGTCGGAAAGTGGAGGCAGACTAGATTTGAGCCCATGCACCCACCTCAGCTAGGTGTCCTTGCACAGGGCACGACCTGTACAAATATTTATATGTGCCTGAACAAATGACTTGACTTCAAGGGACATATGTTTCGATAGGAGCAGATAGACTACAACCAAGCAAAACGCAAGATAACTATAAAGGATGATGTGATCAGGAAAAACTACAGGGGAAAGAATTTCATAGATAGGATGGTCAATAAAGAGATGGCAATTCAGCTGAGACAAGAAGTACAAGAAGAAGTCAGCTGTAAAATAAGCAATGAAAAGTATATTCTGGTAAATGAGAAGAGCCCGTGCAATAGCCTTGGAGCAGGAATGAGTTTGACATCTTTGAGGAACAGATAGGAGGTTGGTGTGGCTGGAGAGCCCTGACCAAGTAGAAGAGCAATATGGGACGAAGCTGGAAGTGGGTAAAATTCCCATGTTATGTAGGTTTTGATAAATTGCAGGGCCTATGGGACGTGAATTTAGAGATGTCCAGTGGGCAGGGGTATGGAATGGCAGTGCACACAGTGACTTCACATGCATCAGCATAAAAATGTCACTGAATCCCTCGGTGAGAATAATACTCCCTAGGGAAATAAGGACTGTGGACAGCACCTTCAGGAAGGTAAAACTTCAAGAGGCATGGTAGAGGAGAGTCAGTATAATACCAGAGAGTAAGAGCTCAACCTCTAAACACCAGAGTCTCTGGGTTTGAATCTGTTACTTTCTGTAGAACATGGACAAACTATTTAACTTCTCTGCGTCATGGGCTCATCACGTAAAATGGAAATTTAAAGTACCGATGTCATGAAGTCATTCAGAGGATTACACTGTAAAATGTATGCAAACTATTACAGTGCCTGGCACTTAGGAGGGGCTCAGTAAATGGCAAACAAGAACTCACACAAACACACAAATACACACTCCCATTTTCAAAAAAAAAAAAAACAGAAAAAGGAACTTTTAAAGAGGAAGAATGAGAGTCTGGAGAATAGTGTCACTGAAGCCAATTGAAGAGAGAGTCAAAAGATGAAGATTCACTAAATACTTCATCATTCACTAAATATTTTGTGAAAGCCTTATATGTACCAGTCACTGTTCTAGGCTGTGAAAATAAACTGCTGGACAAGACACACAGGGCCACATCCACTGCTACCCTGGATGGTGTCTTCAGACAATGTTTTTAAAGACAGGTGGCCCACACCTGTAAGCCCAGCACTTTGGGAGGCCAAGGCAGGAGAACTGCTTGAGCCCAGGAGGTTGAGACTATGAACCCTGAACTCCTGGACTCAAGAGATCCTCCTAATTCAGCTTCCCGAGGATGTGGGACTACAGGCATGCACTGCCACACCTGGCGAATTTTTTTTTTTTTTTTTTTTTTGGTAGATGTAGGATCTCCCTATCTTGCCCAGTTCATCTCAAACTGCTGGGTTCAATGGATCCTCCTGCCTCAGCCTCCCAAAGTGCTGGGATTACAGGCATGAGCCACCACACCTAGCCAATAGTTTTTAATCCACAAGTTTCTCATAAAGAAAATGAAATGACCATAAATGTAAAGGAACTGAGCTCTTGCAAGGAGTTTTTGAAGCTAGCTCTTTGAAGGGTACATTTTTAGTCTGAAACTTTTCTGGAAAAAAAAAAAGTAGGAGTTAAACAAAGGGAGTGGGTATTTGTAGTCCAAAGCCAGAGGCATTGTTATCTCTTTCCTTGAGGGTTCAAGGACTAACACAATGACAGAAAAACTCCCTCCCAGTTCCGCTTTATTATCATTTTATGTCATTTGTTTTGTGACAGAGCCTTTGTTGCAGACACCCTCTATGCCCATGGATAGGAAATTAATAATCCAAGGCCATTTTCAGAATTTTTTGTTCCAGTAACCCTTCTGAATCATACACCTGGCTCTCCAATATTACCAATCAGCCATTTTAAAAATTATTTAGAGATAAAAGAGGCTGTCGTGGCTCATTGTAGAGTGACCCTGACTTCATCTCCATTCAACAAGTGCTGGGACGTAAACAGCACACACATCAGATCAGTTTTATCACTATTCCGGGAAACACACGAGATAGGCCTGAATATGAAAATGAAGTCATTTTCAAGGTCACTATTTCAATAAAGGAAAATCTAATTGAAGTCAGCTGATTGTAAGTAAGTTTTGACTAATGGTATCAGCCTTCTCTCTCTATGCCATAAATTATTCACATATGTGGATGAGTTATTCTGATTTTCATGATGAGATTCTGGCTACTGTGCCATGTTCAGCTCATCCTGAATTTATTCTAACAAAAGAGTTCTCTTACCCTGGATAGGGCACCCTGTCCCCTGGAGAGATTGTTCTCTGATGAAGCCCATCTGGCAAGCTGCCTGGGCTCCCACGTCCCGCTGAGCCCGCTAACAGCACTGCCAGTTTTGACCACAAGGTGGCGCCCGCAGAGCGCCACAGACGCTGCACAGCTGTGAACTCAACTCCAGCCCTCAGGGAAGGCAGCTCAGAAAGAGCTAGGGCAGCCCGCCCATTTCCCAAAAAGATCACTGAGAACCCAGGAAGGTGAGGACCTAGCCCAAACTACACTGCTAGTTTGGAGGAGACAGAACCATGCCTCCTGATATGGTTTGGCTGTGTCCTCACCCAAATCTCACCTTGAATTGTAGCTCCCAGAATCCCCACGTGTTGCTGGAGGGACCCGGTGGGAGACAATTGAATCATGGGGACGGTTTCCCCCATACTGTTCTCGTGGTAGTGAATAAGTCTCACGAGATCTGATGGTTCTATAAGAACGTTCCCCTCTCTCTTGGCTCTGTCTCTCTGGCTTGCCCGCCATGTAAGACGTGTCTCATCAGCTACGTGGAACTGTAAGTCCATTAAACCTCTTTTTCTTTATAAATTACCCAGTTTCGGGTATGTCTTTATCAGCAGCGTGAAAACGGACTAATACACCTCCTCACTGTAAAACCCGAGTTCATCCGGCCAAACCAAACTGGTTTTCAAACCAGAAACAAAATAACAAGCAACACCACTTTTTTTAGTGAAATTTTGTTGATAAAATATACTTTTTTCACTGCCCCATCCACCCCACCCACGCCCCCACGCCTCAACAAATGAAAATAGAGTCGCCCTGATTGAAAGAATCATTCCTGAGGCGTCGCTGAAGAATCAGTAGGTTCCTCAGAAGAGTTTGAAAATGATTGATGAGGCTGGGTGGTGGCTCATGCCTGTAATCCCAGCACTTTGGGAGGCCCAAGGCGGGTGGATTGCTTGAGGCCAGGAGTTTGAGACCAGCCTGGCCAATATGGTGAAACCCCATTTCTACTAAAAATACAAAAATTAGCCAGGTGCCTGTGATACCAGCTACTGGGGAGACTAAGGCAGGAGAATTACTTGAACCTGGGAGGTGGAGGTTGCAGTGAGCCAAGGTCCCGCCACCGCACTCCAGCCTGGGCAACAGAGGGAGACTCTGTCTCAAAAAAAAAAATAAGAAAATGATTGATGGAGTGGAATAAATTCTGAGCCAGGAGCCCTCAAACGTGCTTGTCGTATTGACGTTCTCTCTCTGGTCATAATTCTCTTCCCTGTTGCATTTCCACCTCCTCCACAGCCTCTAAATCTCCCCTGGACTCTGCCAGGGTTCAGACACCTGATGTCCCCCTGACCTCTGAGTTTACGAACCCCAACCTGGACCACAGTTGAACCATGTGGCCACAGTCATGGGAGCACTTGAAATTCTCCAGCCCCTGGCCCTTCTGCCCCACCTCCCTGGCTAATGCCTTACCTTGGCTTCCTCCTGCTGCTGAGTTCTGCCAAGAAAATAAAAGTCACTAGTTGGTTATGTTACAAAATTAATGGTTTCCAGCTTTAGCTGGGCCGCTGACACTATGAACACCGCTTTGCAGCTCTAGTGGATTCCTTTTTCCATGCCTCACAGAGATGACCTGGCCATCCAACCCACTCCTTGCCTCTATCACTGTTAACACAAAACTGAGTGCTCACTGCATGCCAGATACTGTTCCAAAAACATCATAGGGATTAACTCCTTTAACCTTCGCAACAGTCCTACAGGGCAGAAAAAAAAAAAATCCCCACTTTACAGATAAGAATCAGAAGAATAGAGATCAAAGGACTGAGAATGTGAGCCTAGGTCATCTGACTGTAAAACCTATGTTCTTAGTCACCAGTGCCATGGGGCTCTGGTGACCGTGCCCGAAGTGCCACTTAGAAAATAGAAGCTCTTTTGGCCGGGCTCAGTGGCTCATGCCTGTAATCCCAGCATTCTGGGAGGCTGAGGCAGGTGAATAACCTGAGGTCAGGAGTTTGAGACCAGCGCAGCCAATATGGTGAAACCCCATCTCCACTAAAAATACAAAAACTAGCTGGGCACAGTGATACCCACCTGTAATCCCAGCTACTTGGGAGGCTGAGGCAGGAGAATCGCTTGAACCTGGAAGGTGGAGGTTGCAGAGTGGAGACCACACCATTGCACTCCAACCTGGGCAACAAGAGCAAAACTTTGTCTCAAAAAAAAAAAACAAAAAACAAAAAAAAAGAGGCCGGGTGCGGTGGCTCACGCCTGTAATCCCAGCACTTTAGGAGGCCGAGGCAGGCGGATTACGAGGTCAGGAGATCGAGACCATCCTGGCTAACACAGTGAAACCCCATCTCTACTAAAGAATACAAAAAATTAGCCGGGCGTAGTGGCGAGCGCCTGTAGTCCCAGCTGCTCGGGAGGCTGAGGCAGAAGAATGGCGTGAACCCGGGAGGCGGAGGTTGCAGTGAGCCGAGATTGCGCCACTGCACTCCAGCCTGGGCGACAGAGCAAGACTCCATCTCAAAAAAAAAAAAAAAAAAAGAAAAAGAAAATAAAAGCTCTCAGACATCAAGTCCCTCTATTTCCATCCCTTCTACCTAATTGTTTAACCGTATCTCCATCTATCCTTTAAACCTTCCCATTCTACCTGTAATTTTGCTTCCAATTTCTCCAGAGTTCAGAGGACTTGCTCACCAATGATTCGTCCCTAGTTCTTCTGCTGTATTGAGGGTTCTGATAAAACCTTGTTTGCCAGACCCAGTGGCTGTCCCTGGTCCTCGTCCTTCCAAACCTCAGAGGTGCTTTGTCACTACTATTTCCCTCCGTCTCAGTGTCTCCTCCTGCAGCTCACAAGATGCTATTCACCTCCTATCTTCTACTTCTACAACAGGCATTCTCACTTGCTGTTTCTGATGCAGATGTTTGACGCCTTCCTCAGACCACGTAGGTCAGAATTGCTAGCTGCATAGCCCAGGCATTTGCAAGTTTTCAAAGCTCCAAAAGTGTTTTGTTTTTGTTTTTGTTTTTGTTTTGAGACAGAGTCTTGCTCTGTCACCCAGGCTGGAGTGCAGTGCCACAATCTTGGCTCACTGCAACCTCCGCTTCAAGTGATTCTCCTGCCTCAGCCTCTCGAGTAGCTGGGATTACAGGCGTGCGCCATGATGCCTGGCTAATTTTTGTATTTTTAGTGGAGACAGGTTTCCCCACGTTGGCCAGGCTGATCTCAAACTCCTGAGCTCAAGTGATCTGCGCACCTCGGCCTCCCAAAGTGCTACGATTACAGGCATAAGCCACTGTGCTCGACCTCAGATCAATGGTTCTTAAACCTGATTGAGCAGCAAAATCATTTGTGGAGGCCGGGTGTGGTGGCTCATGCCTGTAATCCCAGCACTTTGGGAGGCCAAGGCAGGCAGATCGCTTGAGCTCAGGAGTTCGAGGCCAGTTTGGGCAACATGACGCAACTCCATCTCTGCAAAAATTAGCTGGTGTGGTGGCGTGTGCCTGTAGTCTCAGCTACTCAGAAAGCTGAGGTGGAAGGATCACTTGAGCTGGGAGGCAGAGGTTGCAGTGAGCCAAGATTGCACCACTGGACTTCATCCTGGGCAACAGAACCAGACCTTGACTCAGGAAAAAAAAAAAAAAAAAAAAAAGAACCACTGATCTGAATAAGCCAGACACTGACAATAAATTCTGTATGATTCCACTCATATGAGGTACTAGAATAGTCAAATTCACAGAGACAGAAGTAGAATAATAGTTGCCAGTGTAGACTAAAAATAAAATTCTAAGCCCCTCAACTGACTAAACGAACCTGCTCTTAGCCAAGGGAACCCCAGAGAAACCTTTTCTTCTTTTCTTCGAGATGAAGTTTCACTCTTGTTGCCCAGGCTGGAGTGCAATGGCATGATCTCAGCTTACTGCAAATTCCACCTCCCAGGTTCAAGTGATTCTCCTGCCTTAGCCTCCAGAGTAGCTGGGATTACAGGCATGTGCCACCACACCTGGCTAATTTTGTGTTTTTAGTAAAGACAAGGTTTCACCTGTTGGCCAGGCTGATCTCAAACTCCCAACCTCAGGTGATCCACCCACCTCAGCCTCCCAAAGTGCTGGGATTACAGGTGGGAGCCACCATGCCCGGTGAGAAACCTAAAAAGCTGAGTTCCTAGCCATGACAGAATGGGAGGGCAGGCACACCTCATTATATCCCTTCCCTTTTGCAGTTTAGGCACAAAATCTGACCAGTACTGATGTTAAAATGGAGCTCATAATCCTGACACAATGGACTTTTTGTGGCAATAAGATAGCACATTATAAACAGGACCTAAGGCCATGCCAGGCAAGGAGTAAACCACGCACTCCCTAGAATTAAAGAATAAACTATGTTCTCATTGCCATCAGGGTTTTCTTTTTCTCTAGCAACTAAACAAGCACTGGCCTTGAGATGAGCAATGCTGAAGCAGTTGCAGCTCAGCCACCATCAGACACTTAGACTGACTCCCCGTTCCACCAGCCATCACTGCAGCTTTAACTGGACCAGAGACTGAGTTCTGTAACTTTCTCCTGATAAGAGGCCACCAACTGTGGACTGGTTCTGGCCAGTTTACAGAAGCTGTGCACTTGAGAGGCTTCATGTCCCTGCTTCACCTTTTGATGTATAGGCCCTAATTGTAATATATTTAAATGTTAAGTCTCCGCTCCAAAGTGAACATGGGTCACATGTAACATGCACGTCTGCTTATCACACATGCTTCAGGACCCCCTTCATGAACATTCATAGCTCCTCCTGTAACCTGTTGAATATGTATGTTTGGCCAACCCCCTCAGCATAATTCCTGTCTCCCTTGAAGAGCCCATCTTTCAGCCTCTCCTGGAGGCTACACTTCCCAACCTGTCAGAACGGCCACCTTGCAGGCTGTAATCCTTTATTTAAATTAAAAAAAAAAAAAAAAAGTCTCCTTCTAAATTTTGTTGTTTTTGTTTTTGTTTTTGTTTTTTTGAGACAGAGTCTCACTCTGTCACCCAGGCTAGAGTGCAGTGGCACAATCTCGGCTCACTGCAAGCTCCGCCTCCCAGGTTCACGCCATTCTCCTGCCTCAGTCTCCCGAGTAGCTGGAACTACAGGCACCCGCCACCATGCTCAGCTAATTTTTTTTGTATTTTTAGTAGAGATGGGGTTTCACCATGTTAGCCAGGATGGTCTTGATCTCCTGACCTCTCGATCTGCCTGCCTCAGCCTCCCAAAGTGCTGGGATTTACAGGCGTGAGCCACCGTGCCCGGCGTTTTTTTTGTTTGTTTGTTTGTTTTTAAGATAGGATCTTGCTCTGTCACCCAGGCTGTAGTGCAGTGCAATCATAATTTACTGCAGCCTGGAAATCTTGCATTGAAGCAATCAATCCTCCCACCTCAGCCTCCTGAGTAGCTGGGACTACAGGCACACGCCACCCAGCTATTTTTATTTTATTTTTTGTAGAAATGGGGGTCTTTCTGTTTTGCTTAGGCTGACCTCAAAATCCTGGGCTCAAGCCATCGTCCCACCTCAGCCTCCCAAAGTGCTGGGATTAAAGGTGTGAGCCACCACGCCCAGCCACCACGCTCCTTTCTAAATGTACAGATCCTATGCTTTTTCAGTTGGCCCCAGAAACCTGCGGGTTTCTTTGCCATCACTATTTCCTCTGCCTGAAATGACCTCTTCTGCCTTCTTTCCTAGCTAATTACTGCTCATCCCTTTGGCTCAGCTCAGGGCTGGAGCTGGACTAAGTGGACACTCTGCATTCCCTCTCTCTCCGGAATCTCATTTGTTCCACAGCTTCCACTCTTACCTACGTGTTATTGATTCCCAAATCTATCTCCAGCCCTGGCAGTGCTCCTGAGTTCTGCCTCCCATTCACACTTCCACTGGCTTTCCCTCAGACGTCTCAAACCCAACATACCCAGCACTCAAGTAATCATTTCCCCCTTTGCTATCCTGCTTTTTCTCCTGTTTTCTGTTTCATAGACTAGCATCATCATGTATTGTCTGTGTCTAGTACTTAGAACAGTGCCTAATAGCTATAGTTTTATCTTTTCCAGAATGTCATATAAATACAATATACAGCCTTCTGGCCTGTGGCTCATGCCTGTGATCCCAGCACTTTGGGAGGCTGAGGTGGGAGGATCACCTGAGATCAGGAGTTTAAGACCAGCCTGGCCAACATGGTGAAACCCCGTCTCTACAAAAAATACAAAAAATACCTGGGTGTGGTAGCAGGTGCCTGTAATACCAACTGCTCGGGAGGCTAAGGCAAGAGAATCGCTTGAACCCAGGAGGCAGAGGTTGCAGTGAGCCAAGATCACACCATTGCACTCCAGCCTGGGCAACAGAGTGAGACTCCATCTCAAAAAAAAGAAAAAAGAAAAGTTCCAGAAATAAACAACTCCTAAGTTTCCCACGCTGTTCTGATAACCGTGATGAAATCTCTTGCTGTCCTGTTTCATCCTGCTTGGGGCTGGCTGTGAATCATCCCTTTGTCCAGTGTCTCCATGTCGTCTACACTACCTGCCCATCAATCACTTAGTAGCTGGCCCAGTTATCAGATCAACTGTCATGGGATTGAAGTGTGTCTGCTCATTTCAAGTTTTTTGGGGGGTTTTTTTGGTCCAGATTTATAACTTAATGACTGTGCAGGTTCCAGTCCCTCATTTCTGCTGCTCACTGGCCCACTGCTCCGGGGTCAGGGTTTTCTGTTCAAAGGCATGGGTGTGCGAGAGTTCTTCTGCTAGGCATGCATTCACCAGCCGGTGCCTCTGAAGCAGCGGCTTCCCCTAGAACTTGGCTGACACCACCAGGAAGCTACAGGCGCAACGGTTGAAGGTCGCGTCCTCCACCTCCATGTGCTCCACCTCCAGGTCCGCTGCAGCTTCTCCCGGAGGTAATTGGCGCTGAGTTCCATGGGGGTAGTCCAGCTGGGGCGCCAGTCCAGCGGGGACAGAACCCCAGCTCGGACCCCGGCCACGCTGCTTTGCGCCCTTACGGGAGTCACTTACCTCACTTAAGCTTTTTTTGACTTAATGATGGCCTCAAAGCACAAGGGTAGGAATGCTGGTATATTGTTATAATTGTTCTATTTATCATTAGTTGTTGTTGATCTCTTCTGTGCCTCATTTATAAATTAACTTTTATCATAGGGATATGCCTGTGTCTATATCTACAAAAAAAACCCAGTATCTATAGAGTTTGGTACTATAGCGATTTCAGGCATCCACTGGGGATCTCAGAATGTATTCTGAACAGATAAGGAGGGACTGCTGTATTATTATATGGAGGTTAACCATACTATTAGCAATAGAATTATAATAAAAACTTTCAAAAACACGGCGAAGCTGGTAATAATGTGCCTAACATCCTACAGCACCTCCATATTGTCAACAGAGTCACACTCTGTAAAATATTTGAAAAGATTTATTCTGAGCCAAATATGAGTGGCTATGGCCCATGAGACAGCCCTCAGGAAGTCCTGAGAACATGTGCCCAAGGTGGTCAGGGTACAGCTTGGTTTTATACATTTTAGAGAGGCATGAGACATCAATCAAATACATTTAAGAAATACACGGGATTGGTCCAGAAAGGTGGAACAACACAAAGCTAGGCCTTCCAGGCTATAGGTGAATTTGAACATTTTCTGGTTGACAGTGAGTTGACTTTGTCTGAAGACCTGGGATTGGCCTGGGCACAGTGGCTTATGCCTGTAATCCCAGCACTTTGAGAGGCCAAGGTGGGTGGATGACCTGAAGTCAGGAGTTCAAGACCAAGCTGACCAACACAGTGAAACCCCGTCTCTACTAAAAATACAAAAATTAGCTGGGCATGGTGGCAGGCGCCTGTAATCCCAGCTACTCGGGAGGCTGAGGCAGGAGAATCACTTGAGCCCGGGAGATGGAGGTTACAGTGAGCTGAGATCATGCCACTGCACTCCAGCTGTCACAAAAAAAAAAAAAAAAAAAAGGCCTAGGATTGATAGAAAAGAAATGTTCAGGTTAAGATAAAGATTATGAGCCGGGCGCAGTGGTTCACCCCTCTAATCCCAGCACATTGGGAGGCCAAGATGGGCAAATCACGAGGTCAGGAGATCGAGACCATCCTGTCTAACATGGTGAAACCCCATCTCTACTAAAAATACAAAAAAATTAGCCTGGTGTGGTGGCGGGCGCCTGTAGTCCCAGCTACCAGGAGGCTGAGGCAGGAGAATGGCGTGAACCCGGGAGGTGGAGCTTGCAGTGAGCCGAGATTGGGCCACCACACTGCAGACTGGGCTACAGAGCAAGACTCCATCTCAGAAAAAAAAAAAGATTGTGGAGACCAAAGTTCTTTTGAAGTCTTATAGTGGCTGCCCTTGGAGATAATAGGATGACAAATGCTTCCTATTCAGAGTTTAGATAATCTCTTTAGGATTGGGAGGGTCTGGAAGAAAAAGATCCAGCTAAGTTAATAGAGATCCTTTACAGATGCAAACTTTCCCCCACAAAAAAATAGCTTTGCAGAGTCATTTCAAAATATAGCAAATAAACTTGTTTTGGGGTAAAATATTTTGCTTTCCTTATTTGTCTCCTAATGTTATGACAGAGTCAGGTTGGAAAGTAAATCTGACTGGGCGTGGTGGTTCACGCCTATAATCCCAGCACTTTGGGAGGCCAAGGTGTGCGGATCAGTTGAGGTCAGAAGTTTGAACCATCCTGGCCAGCATGGTGAAACCCATCTCCACTACAAATGCAAAAATTAGGCCAGGCACAGTGGCTCATGCTTGTAATCCCAACACTTTGGGAGGCTGAGGTGGGCGGATCACTCGAGGTCAGAAGTTCAAGACCAGCCTGGCCAACATGGTGAAACCCTGTCTCTACTAAAAATACAAAAATTAGCCAGGTGCGGTGGCACACACCTGTAATCCCAGCTATTCGGGAGGCGGAGGCAGGAGAATCGCTTGAACCCAGGAGACAGAAGTTCAGTGAGCTGAGATCATGCCATTGCACTCCAGCCTGGGTGACAGATCGAGACCCTATCGCCAAAAAAAAAAAAAAAAAAAAAAAAAAAAAAAAAAAATTACCATTGTTATTCTTTCTTTCTGATTGAATACTTTGTTTTTGGAAAATCTCAAATAAAAACTATTTTCCAAAATAATAAAGCTAGAATATCCATTATGCTTGTTTCCTAGCTGCTCTGGCGGAAGCTTTAACAGAGGCACTTAGTGCTCCCAGAACACATTCACAGGCTTCTCCACGTCCTCCTGGCTCCCTTACCACTGGGCTGGGGCCAGGTCACGAGTTCTAGTCAATAGGAAATAGCAGGGTGACATGTGTCAGTTCCAGGCCGAAGCAGTTAAAATCAAGTGTGCCTCCTCCATGCTTTTCTTACCCTGTCATGGCAGGTGAGAAGGTGCTAGGGATCGCCAAATGCAGGAAGCCTCGATCTCCAAGACATTGCTTGCAGAGAAGCCCAGCCAACCCGCATTAAACCTTCTGTGAGAAATAAACTTCATTTTTTTAAGGCACTGAGATTGATTGCTATGGCAAGTAACCTAAAGATGACAATGTGGGAATCATTATTAGCTTTCCTGCCCATTAGAAAAGTCTGTTTCTGTGGGATCACTTTTTAAAACTCCAAAGTAGGCCGGGTGCGGGGGCTCACACTTGTAATCCCAGGACTTTGGGAGGCCCAGGCAGGTGGATCATGAGGTCAGGAGTTCAACACCAGCCTGATCAACATGGTGATACCCCATCTCTACTTAAAAAAACAAAAATTAGCTGGTTGTGGTGGTGCACGCCTGTAATCCCAGCTACTCAGGAGGCTGAGGCAGGAGAATGGCTTGAACCCGGGAGGCAGAGGTTGCAGTGAGCTGAGATCACGCCACTGTACTCCAGCCTGGGCAACATAGCAAGACTCCGTCTCAAAAAAAAAAAAACCTCCAAAAACCTCCAAAGTGGCCATCACTAAATGCTAATAAACACTAGAGGGCACAATTGAGTTGTGGAAAATTTTGGCCAGTATTGGAAATGAAACAAGGTATGGACTCCAGCAAAAATTAATGCAACAAATGGGTTGTGAAAATCCTAAGCTTTGAAAACAATTGCTTTCTTTGTAAATCTGTTGGTTACCTTTCGCCCTTTGAGATAATTGAATTAAAGTAGACTTAACGCTTTAAATTTAATACAAAGCTAATACTGTATTCCAAAAATAAAGCATATATACATTTACAAATATGAATACTTACATCGAAAAACTAGTGGGGGTGTTCTCAGTGTTGAGTCAGTTTCCATCTGAATTTTTCTTTCTTTAGATATTCCCGTCTTCCGGCAATGATGGTTTGGCCATGAAATTCACACTCATTCTAACCTGGCCACTTGAGAAAGCTGAAGTTTCTAAGGTTTTGTTATTGTAAGAGGTGACCAGATGTTCCAAACATCAAGCTATACAGGAAGCTCTCCACCCACTCCAAATATCATGCTGAGTTCTCAACAGACTTCCCTTTCCCGTTTCCTTTTTCCCCTCTCTCTGATTTTTTTCTTCAAAGTCTATTCAAAAGCTGCTGCCAAAACCATCTTCCTCTATTGTTGTTCTGATGACATCATTCCCTTCCCCAGCTCTCCTTGTCTTTGGTCTCATGACCACAGTTTGCCTTCATTTCCTTGAACTGCCTCTGTGCCTGCCTCCGCCTCCATTCCCCCTTATTTCCTGCTGCTTCTCACCAACTGTGACGCAGGATTGTCACTGCTGATGTCCCAGTGCTGAGGTATCTATTATCTTCTAACAAAGAAGAGCATTCCCATTCCACTACCCAGACTTTCCTAAGTCTCTTCTAAACTCACTTTATTTATGTATTCATTGCTCACGAGTATACTAAGCACCTTCTGCATATGTTCTAGGTACTAAAGGAGAGAGAGAGAAAAAAAAGAAGAAAAGATATAGTCTTTTTTGTTTTGTTTTGTTTTTTGAGACGGAGTCTTGCTCTGTCGCCCAGGCTGGAGTGGAGTGCAGTGGTGCAATCTCGGCTCACTGCAACCTCTGCCTCCTGGGTTCACGCCATTCTCCTGCCTTAGCCTCCTGAGTAGCTGGGTTCACCACTATGCCCAGCTACTTTTTTGTATTCTTTAGTAGAGATGGGGTTTCACTGTGTTAGCCAGGATTGTCACGATCTCCTGACCTCGTAATCCGCCCGCCTCAGCCTCCTAAAGTGCTGGGATTACAGGCGTGAGCCACCTCGCCCAGCCGACATAATCTTTTTTTCTCTCTTTTTGCCAGCTGCTCTGGCCAGCTTAAAAAGACAATCTTTAAGATCAAAATTGCCAGGAAGCCATTTAACCAACTGGAACTTACTCTCCCTTAGAACGTGAAGGAGTTAAGTAGCAGGAGAAAATTATACAATGATACAAAATAACTATACCATTCGGTATAGTAGATTTGGGATAATTCTAATTATTTCGTCACCTTGAGACAGGGTCTTACTCTGTCACCCAGGTTGGAGTGCAGTGGTAGAACCACAGCTCATTGCAGCTTCAACCTCTTGGGCTCAAGTGAGCCTTTCACCTCAGCCTCCCAAGTAGCTGGGACTACAGGCATGTGCCACCACACCCTGCTAATTTTTCTTTTTCTTGCCCAAGCTGGTCTCGAACTCTTGAGCTCAAGCGATCCGCCTGCCTCGGCCTCCCAAAGTGCTGCGAGTACAGGCTTGAGCCACCTCGTTTGGCCTCTAGCTCAGTAATTAATCTGACACTTGGTGACTGGCATACTGGTTTGCATTTCTCATTCCTCAGTTTCCTCGCCTGTAAAATGGGGATAGTGACATCTACCTATTCATCCTTTAAGATTGTTATACAGATCAAATGTGATAATAAAATAATTTGCAAAATATAAAGTATTATTTAGTGTAACGTAACATTATATTTGTGCCACTGAGACTTAAATATGTCCTGATGCAAACATACTATATATTTTATTGATTGAGTCAACTATCATGTCTTGTTTAGTTGTTCATAGAAACTATTTTAGAATGAAAGGTTAATAAGGCAACATAATTAAGAAACATGAAGGAAAAGACGACCTTTGACTTCTTCTATTATAACTTCTCCAAAGTTTCATTTCAAATCAAATAAACATTTGTGCATAAATAAAACGTAGTTGTTCTTTGTGTATTTTTAATATACAGGTTTTCTTACAGGGCTACAGAATTCAGATACCATAAATGATGTTTTTCTTGGAGACAACAGTAAGCTTAAAATTTTTATCACATGCTTACTACATACCAGGAACTATACTAGGAATTGAAATTAGAAATGTAAATGAGGCCGGGAGTGGTGGCTCATGCCTGTAATCCCAACACTTTGGGAGGCCAAGGCATGCAGATCACTTGAGCCCAGGAGTTTAAGACCAGCCTGGCCAACATGGCGAAACCCCTCCTCTACAAAAAAAAAAAAAAAAATACAAAAATTAGCCAGGCATGGTGGTGCGTGTCTGTAGTTCCAGCTATTGAGGAGGCTGAGATGAGAGGATTGCTTGCACCTGGGAGGTCGAGGCTGCAGTGAGTCAAGATCACACCACTGCACTCCAGCCTGGGCGACAGAGAGAGACCCTGCCTCAAAAAAAAAAAAGAAAACAGAAATGTAAATGAATGGTTTCTGCGATGCAGGAGTATCACAACTCAATATTTGAAAAGACTATTTATCTGATAGAATCGAAGTAGTAGTGGTATGCCATATTTATTAAATGCATTAATATTTCTTATTAGCCAGGTGCAGTGACTCACACCTATAATCCCAGCACTTTGGGAGGCCGAGGTGGGCAGATCACCTGAGGTCAGTATTTCAAGACCAGCCTGGCCAACATAGTGAAACCCCGTCTCTACTAAAAATACAAAATTAGCCAGGGGTGGTGGCATATGCCTGTAATCCCAACTACTAGGGAGTCTGAGGCAGGAGAATTGCTTGAACCCGGGAGGCAGAGGTTGCAGTGAGATCACGCCACTGCACTCCAGCCTGGGGGACAGAGCAAGCCTCCATCTAGAAAGAGAGAAAGAGAGAGAGAGAGAGAGAGAAAGAGAGAAAGAGAGAGAGAGGAAAAAGAAAAAGAAAGAAAAGAAATCTTCCTGACTGCCTTCAGTGTGAGACACTGACTTTTTCCTTGACTTCATTGGCTTCCTGGTTTTCAGGCCTTCAAACTCTGCCTGGACCTATCCCACCTGGTCTCCTGGGTCTGTAGCTGCTGACTCACCCTACAGATGCTAGGACTTCTCAGCTGCCATAATTATATGAACCAATTCCTGCTCATAAATGTGTTTCTATGTACATATACATCCTACCGGTTCTGTTACTCTGTAGAAGGTAAGGTTCACCCGAGAAAATTTCCAAAAAGCAAAGGAGAATGAAGAAATAAGGACTCTGTAAAGTTTCATCATTCGTGTCTGAAGAGAGTAAAAACAAAAGGCTGAGGCCCCGCACAGTGGCTCACGCCTGTAATTCCAGCACTTTGGGAGGCTGAGGCAGGCAGATCACGAGGTCAGGAGTATGGTGAAAACCTGTTTCTACTAAAAATACAAAAATTAGATGGGTGTGGTGGCATGTGCCTGTAATCCCAGCTACTCTGGAGGCTGAGGCAGGAGAATCGCTTGATCCTGGGAGGCGGAGGTTGCAGTGAGCCGAGATCACCCCACTGCACTTCCAGCCTGGGTGATAGAGCGAGACTGTCTCTCAAAATAAAACAAAACAAATGGTTGATTACAGTCATAACACTATCACCTAGTGTTGTTTGACCTTGAGAAATTCACTTACTCTATCTGAGATACATTCATTCATTCATTCAACAAATACTTACAGAATGCCTTTTCTGTACCAGGAACTGAAAGTACTGTGTTAAGCACTGAAGGTATCAAGGTTGATAAGATAAAGGTCCCCACCCTTCAAGGAGTTTAGTAGAGTGCGACCTGGAGGCATTTGATAGAAAAATTAATGTTTAAAGTGTAAGAGTTGTAAATGTTGAATCATCAAGGGCCCTTATCTCCTACTCTACCCCCACGCAAATCCTCTACTTCTGGCACAATGGAGCACTCTATTTCATGCACATTTACTCAAATTAAACTCTGCCTCTGCTCTCATCTTCCTTTTCTGGAATGCCTTTCCGGAGCTGTCGCTCCTGATTATCCCACTGCCTTTTCAAAGCTCTTGTCAGTTGCCTCCGCCTTCCAAGATCTTCCCCACTCTAAATTCCCAAAGATTTAATTTTCTGGACTCCTCATTAGCATTTATCAAATATAAGCTACTATTCATGTTTGTGTGTGTGTGTATATATATATATATATATATATTTTTTTTTTTTTTTTTTTTGCGACAGAGTCTCGCTCTGTCACCCAGGCTAGAGTACAGTGGCGTGATCTCGGCTCACTGCAAGCTCCACCTCCCAGGTTCACCCCATTCTCCTGCCTCAGCCTCCCGAGTAACTGGATAATATTGTATTAAGCTTCTTAAGTAGGATACATTCTTATATTTCATTGTTGCATCCAGTACAGTAAGTATGCCTTGAGTAATAATAATATTTTCCTGTTACTGACTCAGTATGAGAAATTGGGGAGTCACTTCATTGCAATGTCCTGAGTTTTCACAAGCTGCACTATGAGGAAAATACTTGATAACAGGAATATTATGTAAAACATTTTTGTCTTCCAAGAAGGATAAAAAGAGCAAATAAGTTACAAAGAAGAATAATTTGTTTAGCAAAAAAATTTGTTTATAATGTTATTATGATAATAAAGAAATTAATTAACATAAATTGCTGAGATTTAAAAAATCTCCTGTTCATGGCAAATATCCAAAAATCCTCCCTTATATAATGATTCTAATCCATAATCAAAAATCAAATTCCAACTTTTGGAAAAGGCATAAGCCATATACTATATGAAATCGAATTTTTTTTTTTTTGAGAGAATCTCACTCTGTCGCCCAGGCTAGAATGCAGTGGCATGATTTCAGCTCACTGCAACCTACCCCTCCTGGGTTCAAGCAATTCTCCTGTCTCAGTCTCTGGAAGCTGGAATTACAGGCGCCTGTCACTACACCTGGCTAATTTTTGTATGTTTAGTAGAGATGGGGTTTCCTTTTTGGTTTTTTTTTTTTTTTTTTTTGAGACGGAGTCTTGCTCTGTCGCCCAGGCTGGAGTGCAGTGGCCGGATCTCAGCACACTGCAAGCTCCGCCTCCCGGGTTTACACCATTCTCCTGCCTCAGCCTCCCGAGTAGCTGGGACTACAGGCACCCGCCACCTCGCCCAGCTAGTTTTTTTGTATTTTTTAGTAGAGATGGGGTTTCACCGTGTTAGCCAGGATGGTCTCGATCTCCTGACCTCGTGATCCACCGAGACGGGGTTTCAACATGTTGGTCAGGCTGTTCTCAAACTCTTGGCCTCAGGTGATCTGCCCACCTCGGCCTCCCAAAGTGCTGGGATTACAGGTGTGAGCCACCTCACTGGGCCACAATTGAAATGTATTGATACGTGGTTAAGGAACTGAGTTCTGTAAGAAAAACTGCAGGGCTGGGAACACCTTTTTAATCTGTGGAGGCAATGGAAAAAAGTGATCATGAAACAGATTCCTTATAACTGCACAAACTTGGACATATTAGTTAGCATTGCTAACTTTCCTCATCTTAAAAATTCGTAAATTAAAATTTTATTCTGCTTTTGGTTGGCATTAATTGAAAAGTGTATTTCTCACAAATGGGATGTTTCCGACTCCCAGGGGATTTTAATTTCATTACTAAATTTATGGGATTTTTGTGAGGGATGAATGAGTTATGATGATGTAAAATACTAGTAATTTGCCTGGCTTTTAGTAATTGTGAAAAAAAATGGTATCTACCTTCGAAAATAAATGAACAGAAAGCTTGTATGTGGCTAGGCACACTAAATTCTTCACAGTGGTTCTGCATTATTTCTACTTGGCTAAAATCTCTGTTAAATGTGTTCTTCCTATGCCTTGAAAGAACTTCTGATTTTTCCAAAGTAGATTTTACAGGCTGAAAGTTCATCTCTCATTTTACATTTTATACAAGTGTTTTTTCTCTGCATAACTTACATCTTCTTGTGGGAATCATTATCTCAAGCATTGTCCAAGTGTAAGATTATAGTTAAACACACACACAACTAAGTCAGGGGTCTCCATTCCTCTGTAAATTCAATGATCAATTTGCAAAATTCTGTATAAATAGCTACACTGTTCTTGCCCCATTTGTCATTAGCAGCTGGACTTAAATTTAACAACTTATAGTGTAGTATTAAATAGGAAATAATGGGAAACATTTGCATGTGACTATTAAATATAAATATTCAAGATTTGAGCTAAACTGAAGGTAAAAGAACAAAATTTCCCACAGTTTGACTGAATTTTCAAAATGTTCTTATTTATTTATTTAGAAACAGGGTCTCGCTCTGTCACCCAGGCTCAGGCTGGAGTGCAGTTGTGTAATCACAGCTCACTGCAACTCCTGGGCTCAAGGGATTTTCCTGCATCAGCCTCCCAAGTAGTATGACTACAGGCATGTGCTGCCATGCCTGTTTTTTTTTTTTTTTTTTTTTCTTTCCATTTTTTGTAGAGACAGTGTCTTGCTATTTTGCCCAGGCTGATTTCAAACTCCTGACCTCAAGCAATCCTCCAGCCTCAGCCTCCCAAAGTGCTGGGATAATAGGCATGAACCACCATGCCTGGCCTTAAATGTTCTATAACACTAAAATATAGATCCCATAGCAGATGAAAGCAAAAGAATGGAAATGTCTGAGTAGACATAATACATCTATATAAATTGTAACAATGGAAAACATATGAAATGCATATATACATGTACACAGTCTATGGAGGTGCATTTGAGTAGGGGAGGAATACTTCAGATCCATATAGTAAGAAAAACTACCAGGGTTGGTTCACAGAAACTGAAGCTTAATTTAAGCTGGCTCTCTTAACACTAAATTATTTTAAGTGAGTTTCAGTCTACTCACACTAAAAACAAAAACAAAACAGGGATGACCTCACAGATTGTGGTGAAGATGAATTTAAATTTGTTAGCATATAAAAGCAGGACAAGTGCCTGCTAAAGAACACGCAAGAAATGAGAGTTTCCAATTTTAATCTCCAAGAGATCAGAAGCTCCTTGAGAAGCCTCCAAGCGAAAAATGCTTTGTGTTTGCTTTTTTTTTTTTTTTTTAAGATTGAGTCTCTCTCAGCCATCCAGGCTGGAGTGCGGTGGTGCGATCTCGGTTCACTGCAACCACCATCTCCCAGGTTCAAGCGATTCTCCTGTTTCAGCCTCCTGAGTAGCTGGGATTACAGGCACCCACCATCATGCCCCACTAATTTTTGTATTTTAGTAGCGATGGAGTTTTACCATGTTGGCCAGGCTGACTTGAACTCCTGACCTCAGGTGATCTGCCCACCTTGGCCTCCCAAAGTGCTAGGATTACAGGTGTGAGCCACTGCGCCCTGCATATTTGCTAAATTATTAGAAGCATGGGTATATGTATGTGCCAATGAATATAGCAATCATCAGAAAGAAGATAGGAAGACAGATAATTTGGTATTCTTTTTTATTAAAATCTCATCGACTTCACTCATCCATCTGAATTCTGTTTCACATTTCTCACGCACCCTGTTATCAATGCCTTCCTTGGAAACTAATTAGAACAATTCTTACCTGGGGAAAAGCACTGGACATGTTTGCAGCCAAATTCAACTGAACTAAAGTTGAAGACATTTTTATATTAATAGAACAAAACAAAGGAAAGACGGGGGTTTTAATTTTTCTTTATTTTATTTATGTTTTTTTGAGACAGAGTCTTGCTCTGTCACCCAGGCTGGAGTGCAGTGGTGCGACCTCGACTCACTGCAACCTTCGCCTCCCAGGTTCAAGCGATTCTCCTTCCTCAGCCTCCCGAGTAGCCGGAACTACAGGTGCCCACCACCACGCCTGGCTAATTTTGTATTTTTAGTAGAGACAGGGTTTCACCATGTTGGCCAGGCTGGTCTCGAACTCCTGACCTCGTGATCTGCCTGCCTAGGCCTCCCAAAGTGCTGGGATTACAGGCGTGAGTCACCGCGGCCAGCCTACTTAATTTTTCTTAAGGGAAGATTATTTAATACAGAGTGTCCTCTTCTGTTGTTTTTGTGAGTGAAAATTTCTGCTACTCAGCCAAAACCTGAGTCTACAGAAGGTGCTGGCAAGAGGACTGATGGACCAAAGTGATTTGATGACTATGCTTCTTCCGTCTCCTTTAGTGCTTTCTCCAGTATGGTTTCTTTCAGATCAATGAAACTTTTCTTTTTTTCTTTTTTTGAGAGGGAGTCTCACTCTGTTGCCCAGGCTGGAGTGTAGTGGCATGATCTTAGCTCAGTACAACCTCTGCCTCCCGGGTTCAAGCAATTCTCCTGCCTCAGTCTCCCAAACAGTATTATAGGTGCCCACCACCACACCCGGCTAATTTTTGTATTTTTAGTAGAAATGGGGTTTTACCAGGTTGGCCAGGCTGGTCTTGAACTCCTGACCTCAGGTGAGCCACCTGCCTCGGCCTCCCAAACTGCTGGGATTACAGGCGTGAGCCACCACACCCAGCCTCAATGAAACTTTCCTTATTTTTTTGGACAATATTCACAATCAAAAATAGATTTGAGAAAACAGAATTGGGAAATTCACTGGTTTAATATTACATAGCTACAAAAGGGCATACAATTCTGGGACTAATATTTTTTAATTGAGATATAATTTACATACTGTAAACTAAACTATTAGGGCTCGATTTCTAGCTCCACCCCTTCTAATTGTATGATTTTGTCTTAGTTATTAACTTATCTTTCCTTCATTTCCTTGTCTATAAAATGAAAGAACCATAACAATTGTTCTGTTTTATAGTGTGCAGTGAGGATTGAGTTAACACGTAAAGAGTTCAGAATGGTGTCTGATGTGTGGTAAGTGTTCCAAGAACATAACCTGCAAATATTATAAGATCAAATGGAGAGTTTGCTACTACTAAATTGAATGTAATTGACTAAATTTTATAGAAAGAGAGACATTACAAATCAGGAAATACAGTGGGTTTTAACCTTTGTAACTGTAACCCACAATGAAAAAAATGTATTTTATGTCATAACTCAGTATATACACATAGAAAAAATAAGTTTTGCCAAATTATACTTAGTATATGCAGTATGCTGTGATATTTGTTTCATTTTTTAAAAGGTGCTGCTTGCCATGTACTAAATTGATTTTGCTATTCCGTAAGGAATTACAACCCACAGTTCCAAAAACATTGACCTGATACAATCCCTTCACTTTACAATGGAAAAACCTAAAGTCTTTTGAGAAATTGGGAAATTTGCTTGCTTAAGATTACATAGCTACAAAAGGGCATAAAATTTTGGTACCAGAAATTTTTTTTATATTGTGATATAATTTACACACAGTAAAATTCAGCATTTAAAGTGATTTTTAGTATACTCACAAAGCTGTACAAGCAACACCACTACATAATTCCAGAATATTTTCGTCACCCCAAGAAGAAATCCTGTACCCACTAGCAGTGGAACAAGAACTTATATTTCACTTCTAGTCCAAATATTGTTTGCATTCTCATAGTCACATATATGGATATTCAAATTGATTAGGTAAGTAAAGTTTTATTTAGTAAGTATTTCATGTCTAAATAATCAAATTTATCAAATGCTTGCTAAGACTTTGCATAATTCTGTGCCATTAACCATCTCAAACTTTTATATAAGTTTCTGTATTCTTTGGGATTTTTTTGTTGTTTTTTCAAATATATGCCAGATTCTTGAGGATACATGGCAAACGCTTAGGAATGAGTTCTACATACTCCAAACAGACTCAGGAAATGCTTTGTTCTTTGGATGCACAGCATACCATCTCAAAGGAAATGAGACTGATAATTTTCACAGAGAATATGGGAGACGTTAGAGAAAAGCTTAAAGAAGTTGTTTATTCTGGAGGCTTTTATTAAACAGAGGATTATTTTCTGTTTCAAAGTTTTCAAATAGAATCCACGACTGGACAATATGTCCTTAAAAGGTTTAAGGAGAACCTAAATACTTTCCTAAATAGGAGTTCATATACATTTTAAAAGTCACTCATTATAACATAAATCAAATTTTCCAGTCTGTGGTTTTCAAAACATCCATTCCTTGGTCTCTCGCATTGCTTCTATTTTAAACTTGGAATTAATTTTACATAATATAAACATGAGTGCCAATTTTCTATTTTATGCCAAAATTACTAGGTCTCCAGAAGAAAAATCTCTACATTAGTCGTGTTTAGATCATTTAAATAGCACCCTTTAAACTGTGAGAGTCATTGTATACATTTTGAATCTTCAGTGCATGGTTGTTGATTCTTTAGTAAATGTGATTTCAAGTATTCAGAAGAAGATGCACCCATGTAAATTAATGATCAGAACTCAGGGCTCAAATAATATGAAATTATTGTAGATTAGCCCACTATAAAGAAATGAAAATGATAATAATGGTAATAAAGCTAGAAGATAATTTTTTTTTTTTGACATGGAGTTTCACTCTGTCACCCAGGCTGGAGTGAAGTGGTGCCATCTTGGTTCACTGCAACCTCTGGCCCCCAGGTTCAAGCGATCCTCCTGCCTCAGCCTCCCAAGTAGCTGGGATTACAGGTGCACACCACCACGCCCAGCTAATTTTTGTGTTTTAGTGGAGACAGGGTTTCACCATGTTGGCTGGGCTGGTCTCAAACTCCTGACCTCAAGTGATTCACCCACCTTAGGCTCCCAAAGTGTTGGGATTACAGGCATGAGTTACTGCAAAATTTTTCTATTTTTACTAGAGATGGCCTTTCACCACGTTGCCCAGGCTGGTCTCGAATTCTTGGGCCCAAGACATCCACCCGCCTTGGCCTCCCAAAGTGCTAGGATTACAGGCGTGAGCCACTGCACCCGGCCATGGCTATTTTAATCAAAACAAATTTAAAACCAAATTAGGTATAAACTGAAAAAACAGATTTTATTAGTCTCTAATGAAAACTTCCAAAAGAAACCTATGGGGATCCCCCCAACCACCCCGAGACAGAATCTTGCTCTGTCACCTAGGCTAGAGCAGTGACGTGATCTCAGTTCACCACAATGTCCACCTCCCAGGTTCAAATTATTCTCCTGCCTTAGCCTCCCGAGTAGCTGCGATTACAGGCATGCACCACCATGCCTGGCTAATTTTTGTATTTTTAGTAGAGATGGGGTTTCACCGTGTTGGTCAGGCTGATCTCGAACTCCTGACCTCAAGTGATCCACCTGACTCGGCCTCCCAAAGTGCTGGGATTACAGGCGTAAGCCACCACGCCAGGCCTGTTTTACTCTTTACATCATATAGTATCTGTAGTCAGAATTTAAAATTTTCTCAATGTGAAAAATGATATGCCAAAAATGCATAAAGATTTAGCCTTAGAAAGGAGATTAAAACAAGGTTTTCAAAAGCATGGATTTATTCTAAATACATTTAAAAAAAAAACAAACCCAGTTATAGTGTTACCTTGCAAAACATCTAATACAAATTTCCTTAATACTAACCTTTTATGTTTCATGATCTGATGTCTGTTAACTTTAAAGGTAAGAGCCTGATTTATAGTTTCTTTTCTAAACACTCAATGCAGATAAACAATCTACTTTAACTTCTTGCCTTCAAGCAATGTTATGTTCTACTTTTCATAACCCATTTGTAAAGATTTCCAGGAAGTAGCAATCTGGTAGCAATTTTACTGGTGTCTAAACTCAATGTCAGACACTGACATGACTATGTATCAGCTTAATACTTCAGAAAAGTATGGGCCAAACACTTGGTAACGACTACAGGAATTGCAAATATAGATCTCAGGAGGAAATTATAAGCCGATAGGGCAGAAATATGAAATGGTTTTCAACATATTCTTTTTTTTTTTTTTTTTTTTTGAGATGGAGTCTCGCTCTGTTGCCCAGGATGGAATGCAGTGGCCAGATCTCGGCTCACTGCAAGCTCCGCCTCCCGGGTTCACGCCATTCTCCTGCCTCAGCCTCCCCAGTAGCTGGGACTACAAGCGCGCGCCACCTCGCCCGGCTAGTTTTTTGTATTTTTTAGTAGAGATGGGGTTTCACCATGTTAGCCAGGATGGTCTCGATCTCCTGACCTCGTGATCCACCCATCTCGGCCTCCCAAAGTGCTGGGATTACAGGCTTGAGCCACCATGCCCGGCCGGTTTTCAACATATTCTAACTCCAGTTTTGCGGTGGCTGTTGCCTGAATTGTGTTGAGAAGGATTCTGAGGATGGTGTTAATGCTCTGGGGGAGAGTATATGCCATGCGCAGTCTAAAAGCCATGACTGCCATGGACAAGCAGGAGAGACTGACCTGCCAGCTCTGTTCTAGGTTTGGGGTCTTACAGTGGCAAAAGTCACAAGTCCCAAGTCTCAGTGTGGGGGTCCCACATTCTCTTATCTCCCGCCTCTGGCTGTGCCTGCTTCATCCTCTGTGAAAACTGGATCCCCCATTCCACTCCCACCGCCTCTCCGAGCACATGGCAGGAGATGCCACCCTCACAGCTCCCAAGTTTACTGTTGGCTGCACAAGTAAGTAGCAAAGACTAACTAATGGTTTTCATTTGGAAAGAACAAAAATGGTCTCTATTGAAGCATAAAGGGAATTTATTGGAAGATGGTGAGAATCAACAGGAAGACTAGAGGAGCCCGCTCAGGCAGGAAGCAAGGAAGGCAAGACAAAGTCCAGGTTCTGCCACGAGGATGGTATGCTCACGACGCAGGCACCACCAGCACTGGAGTCCTCTACCCCTGACACTCACCTTCTGCCATTTGACTCAATTCCACCATGGCCACCATGAATAATCACTAACCGAGTCACTTTTGTGTTACTCCTCAAAATTCAAACTTTCAGCCTGGAGCCTGGGATTAGCAGTACTTTGATCATAGGCCTACGTGCTACCTATTGAAGGAGTAATTCTCAGAGAAGAGGAACTTGAGTTAAACAGGTACCCTTAAGAGGTGTCCACTGCTGGCTGTATTCTACTCGGCAGAGGGCATGTGAGAGAATGTAAGGTGCTCATCTGGCCTGGAAACTGCTGTCACCAGAGTGAGAAACAAAGCTGAGCCTATGATAGTCTGAAGCTGTGGGTAAAGCTACCTAGGAATAAGCAGAGTGGTGAGAATCTAGAGCTGAAACCAGGGACTTTGGTAGATAAAACAGGCCTGGGTCAAGCTGCAGAACTAGAAAGAACTGAAGTCAGAAATAAAACAAGCAATGTCCCCAAAGTAGATTCCAATAGCAAAGACTATACTGCCAGAAACTAGTTCTGGAGTGGAGAAGGCATGCTCAGCACAGGGTTAAATTCTAAGACTGTAAACCAGGTAGTGAAGAAGTTAAAAGCTAGAGAGAACAACAAAAGGGAGCAAGAAGATGGAGGTAGACTTGCTGAAGTTCATGTAAGATTGCCATATTTGACATTTATTAATTGCAAGACATATTTGATTGACATCTATTCATTGCAGGATATGTCCTTCTATATCCATTTATTTATTTATTTATTTATTTATTTATTTATTTATTTATTTAGAGACGGAGTTTTGCTCATTCACCCAGGCTGAAGTGGCGTGATCTCAGCTCACTGCAACCTCTGTCCCCGGGGTTCAAGCGATTCTCCTGCCTCAGCCTCCGGGGTAGTTGGGATTACAGACGCATGCCACCACACCTGGCTAATTTTTGTATTTTTTTTTTTAGTAGAGACGGGGTTTCATCACGTTGGCCAGGCTGGTCTCAAAATCTTGACCTCAGGTGATCCACCTATCTCAGCGTCCCAAAGTGCTAGGATTACAGGTGTGAGCCACTGCGCCTGGCCCTCTATATACATTTATTTAGGTCACTTAGACAGTCCTTTCCCAGTTGAGGGGAAATAAAACTATAATATAGAAACTTCGGTCCTCGAGGCAATGAAGACATCAGGAGCATTGAGAACTTGATGAGTTAGTGCATTTCTCCACTGAGCTTGTCACAGTAGGCCTAACACTCAAGGAGAAACACTTTCCTTTTTCCTGATCTTCTAAATTTATCCTTAGAGGGGTCCTCATATTCTTCCTAACTGGACATAGGAGCAGTCTTGGCCAGGTGGAGGCAGCAAAGCTAAGGTGGTGCGGATAATGTCAGGCACTGAACGGATTTGAGGAGGGTGGTGAAGGGATGGTTGTTAGAAAAGAGGCAATACATGCACCTTGTGTAGGGCTGTAGGCTTTTTTACTGTTACCAGGAAGAGAAAATCATCATCATAGCCTCCATGGCGGAAGCAGCAGCAGCAGCATATCACTGATAGCACGTAGGAGAGGTTTATCCTAAACAAAAACATTTCCTGGTAGAATCACAGGTTCCAAGGTGGTACTGAGTGGTCCCCAGTTCAACTTTCAACCTTTCAAACTTCCAGCCAAATAATTTTAAGCATTAATCAACTTAAATGAAAACATTTTACTTTTATAGGGACATAACATATCTCATAAAGTTTGTTTGTTTAAAGCTTTCCCCTAGCTTTTTCCTCCAGCAGACTTTTCCAGGGGTTTCAAGACTTAAGTTCCTTATGACTCCCTAACACACATGTACATACCACACCTCTATGCTGTGCAGGAGGGAAAAGTAGGGGCAAGCTTATTTGTCCATTTCAGGATGAACAGATTAAAAGCAATTTTTGTTACATCAAACTCAGTGAGACTTTCCAATTTTCTCTTCCTCATTAAAATTTAAAAAAAAAAAATATTCCTGGAAACAAGTGAGCCACTAAATGTTAAGATTGAAAACTTTCCAGGTTATTTACAGACTGACGTTTGACATTGATGAATATACTAAAAAATAAATCAGGGAATGTGGTAATTAAAAAATAAAAATAAAAGCAAGGGCGAAGAGAGGCAAACTCAGTAAGTCAATGTAATCTATAACTTGTAGGTGACATTCTGACATACTCTCCCAACTTTAAAACTCCATATAGAACATCTTCAAAGCCACCTTACCCCTTAAACTGGGGCAAACTACTATTTAATTTCATTTATTATTTTTAAAAATATATTTTACTGGATAGGAGGTCTCCCATGTTGCCCAGGCTGGTCTCCAACTCCTGGGCTCAAGTGATCCTGCTGTCTTGGACTCTCAGAATGCTGGGATTACACGTGTGAGCCACCATGCCCGGCCTATTTCAGAGCTGATTTTTAGACTGAGTGTTTAGGAAGACAAAGACATCTCTATTTAGTGAAGAAACTCAACAGCTCAAGGAATTTTCTACTTTAATAAAAGCTGAATATAGACCTACATAAAATTTTACAACCCTGAGACAAAGACAAATGAAGTTTTAGTAGCTAAAGAAAATACAGCACCGTTCCACATTATGTGTATCTTTAATGCCTACGCCTACCTTTCGTTCATTTAGTGAGCTGAAGAAAAAAATGTTCAAACCCTTATGTGCATTTCCTTAAGTTCCTAGAACACCGTAATACTGACATGTATGATTGCACTATTTCGTATCTGTCGATGATTCTGAATTTCACTAAAAACCGCAAAGGAAACCAATAGTCACACAATTATTCTGATAACCCCACCAAAGAGGAAATAAAGAAAGGAAGTTACTCTGAAAGTCTGACAAGGCAGAAGTGACTGCAGCAGAAGGGCCTCAAGGGTCAGTTCATGAGGACCTTGATTAACTCTCATCTTTACGCCCCCACCCCATCCTTCCGGGTCCTCCCCCTTCTTCAGCGACTGGCTACAAGGCTCATAGGAAAGGTGCGCGGCTTCAGACCGACACGATTCCAGCTGTGGCTCCTCCACTTTCGGGGTCGCTGTTTCCACAGCTTTCGAGCAGGATAACCATACTTGTTGCACTTCCCTCACTGGGCTGCCGCCAGCATCATATAGAAATACGCTGTCCCAACATAAGCCAAAGCCACCATTACTGAGATAGTCGCCAAACAGAACTCAGCTTCGGTTCCCCTCCCGGCAAGGCTGGTTCGACCTACAGTCAACAGGAAACTCCTGGGGGCAGGGACAGGATCCCTGCCTCGGAAGGAGGCCAGACGTGAACGTTGTTTGGACGGCATCAGGATGGTGATGAGGGTGTGAGTAACGCCCCCGGCTCACGCGGTTGGGCTGAGATTTTACTACCAACGACAAAGGGTGCGGAAGCATAGTGCTGAGAAGCAGCCAGCCAGCCAAAAAAACTCAACCCGTCCTCCCCCCCAAATACAAGCCCCAAAGCCCTGGGCACTACGGAGAGCCGGGCCAAGGAAAAAAGAAAGGCAGAGAGGCGGAATCGGGGCGCCCCATTCAATCCCCGCGGCAGCCGAGCGTCGGTGGGTTCGCGGCTGGGAAGGGGCGCCGCGGGCCTCCTCTCCGGGCGGGGAAGCACCTCCTCCTCACGCCCCCTCAGCCTGCGCCGCCCCCGGGAATCCGCCCCGGACCCCGCCGCCATGTTGGGTCGGGAGAAGTGACACGGACCGGTCGCATACCCAGACCACAGCAAAGCGGCCCGGAGCCCGCCGAGGGGACCTGACGGGGGCGTAGGCGCCGGAAGGCTGGGGGCCCTGGAGCCGGACCGGCGTGGCCCGAGTTCCGGTGAGCGGACGGCGGCGCGCGCAGGTAGCCGCAGCCCCCGCCCCGCGCCCGCCCCCGCCCCCGCCCCCGCTAGAAGTGAGGGGGCGGGGCCGGGGGAAGGAGGTGGAGAGTGAGGCCGAGGGGTGGGGAGCCAGGGAACTCCCTCCTCCTGAAGCAACGCGTCCCGGGCCGGCTCTGCCGTCGTTGCTGCCGCCGGGCGCCCCGGGACGAGGAGGTGGAGGAGGGAGAGGGCCCGCGGGCCTCGCCTCCGCCCTCCGCCCCCTCCCGCCACCTACAGCTGCGGTAGCAGCGACTCATGAGAGCGCGGCCGGAGGACAGGTAAGGACCGGGTGGGGCCCCGCGGGCGGAGGGGTCCACCCCGGCACGGACAGGGCTAGGCCCCAGCGCCCGGAGCCGCCGGCACCGCCGCGGTTCCCCGCCCCCGCGGGCCAGAGTCGGGAAGTTGGGAAGAAACTTCTCCCCTCCCCCGGCTCGCCCGGCGGGCTCGTCTCGTTCCCCGCGCTACCTGCTTCCCCCTGACTCGGTCTCTGCCCCGTTCAGTCCTGCCGGGTCCCGCCCAAGTCCGACCTGAGGTCCCAGGGGCGTGGGGACACTCTCCACCGCTTGTCTTTGGGGTCCTGTGGACAGCCCGGCGGCGTGGAGGCGAGGTTTATTTTTGCCCACACGGCCGAAGTGGGGGCGAGGGAAGCGGTCCCTTTTCGGTCCTAAAGGCTGGGGGTCTGTGTGTCGGCCGACGCCGGTAGCAGCTGTGCGGGGAGAGGAGAGGGTGTGTGGGGCGAGTGGGTGAGCCTCTCTGGCTTTAACTTGGTTTGATTGAAAACCGCAACATGTTTAAAGTTTTCCTTTGTTTTGGATTGGGGGTTGGGAAATTTACCATTCAGCGTCCACTTTTTCATGCCACTCCGCCTCCCGTTGCGTTCGGTTCCCTGTCCACATGTGTTAAAGAAAATTTTGTCTTAAAGTGTGTTTTTCTTCTTGATAATTGCTTCCAGCTTTCACTTTATTGGGCATGGAGCAGAGTTGTTTTAAGAAGCTCTTTGAAAATCAAGTCTGGTGTAGGGACTTTAGTTTTTGTTTTGTAGTGAGTAGGACTTAACAGTTCGGATTTGGTTGAATTATTTTCTGCATAATTAATTGATATAGGCGTGGAATAACATACGGTCTAATTTGTACATTATTAAAGGAAATAATGAAAGTCTGGTGGAAGCACAATTTTATGTCCATACCATTTATTATGTATATACGTTCCACGGATGTGTGTTTTCACATAGTTGATTTCACGTATATATAATATGATTATAGTATCTTCATGTATTATAATTGTAAGATTAGTGCCAAAGATGTCTTGATAATTTTAAATGTGTTTAAACCATCCTGTTAAATTTCTAAAGTTAACTCACTAAGGAAAATATTACTAAATGTATACACATGACTGCACTTAAGGAAAAGTGCATGGTAAATCTAATATCTTAACTGTCACAGTGCTTGGCACACGGTAGACAGAAAGCATTTTGGTCGGGTAATAAAGGAGTATCTTGTATTAACCAAGGATCTTGTATGCATCACTTACGATTTTCATATATTGTACAGTAAGGAAGTTTTACTTTAGCAAATAATATATATGGTTTTGTTGTTTTTGTTTGCTTATAAATGTGAGACCCCTGCCACAATTGACATGTAAGAAAAGGAAGTTAAATTGTATTTTAATTTTTGGACATTAGCTAAAAGTCCGTGTAGATTTTAAATGCTGGTTGACATTTCAGAGGGTCCTACATTTGAAATAGACAATTGCCTTTGATCTGAAAACAAAACAGTTTATATCCATGTTTCCAGGATAAAAGATAAAAGGGCTCTTAAAATAAATACTCTGTTGTAACCACCGTAATGTTATAATAGCTTTAATTTCGCAGTTAGGTTTTGCTGACTTCATAAACCACAAAATTGATTCCTTTCTGTTCATCTGAAAGTGAAATTACAGCTTTGACCTGTCTTCCTGGGTTAGGTGGAATTTGTCTTATGGTCGAAGTATATAACATTAATACATGGGCGTTTTTTTGTGTGTGTTTTAGTTCAGGAAATTCACAAGCTGAAAAATTGTTTATGCAAGTAGAATTCCTTCGTGGTATGTATTGATAAAAGAATAAATGTGCTAAAAGACTAGAAGTAAACCTGTATAAGCGAAATATTATCAACCGATGGTGTAAGACTTATTCAAAGTTGAAATTTGCATCATGTTAGTAAATAATTTATTCCTATGGGTAGTTTTTCTTTACAACATCAGTGTAGGCATCAGTTATTAATTCTATTAGCATTATAGTAAGAAAGAAGACTAATGCCAAAAAAATTTAAGTGATGCTAAACTCTGGTGTCACCCAAACTTGGGTAATTAAAAAAGAAAAAACCTGCAAGGAAATTTCTGTGAACGTAAAAATAGAAGCATAGAATACCTGTGGTTCTATGAAAGGAAATATATGGGAAGAGGGAGGAGATTGTGATAGGGACCTGGCTTCTGAAGTGGTGACAAAGTTCTTTTAACCTGATAGGCGTTACCAAGGGTATTGGTTTTAGTGTAATACATTAAGTCCTACGTTTGTATGCAGAATCTGTTTCTATGTTTTATTTTACGTGAATTTTTTTTTAAGGAATCCAGTGTATAATGTACTATATGAGGTGCTTGGTTTAAGAACATAATTTGGTGACTGACTTTAGAACACTACCTAGGCTATCCTTTGCAAATAGGAATTGATTTGTTAAATCATAATTGTCATATACCAGCTAGTATGTATAACGACTTTGAACACGTCAGGCTGGGCATGGTGGCTCACACCTGTAATCCCAGCACTTTGGGAGGCGGAGGCAAGGGGATCACCTGAGACCAGGAGTTTGAGACCAGCCTGGCCAATATGGTGAAACCCCATCTCTACTAAAAAGTACAAAAATTATCTGGGTGTGGTGGTGCACCCCTGTAATCCCAGCTACCTGGGAGGCTGAGGCACAATAATCGCTTGAAACCCGGAGACAGCGATTGCAGTGAGCTGAGATAGTGCTACTGCATTGCAGCCCGGGCAACAGAGTGAGACTGTCTCAAAAAAAAAAAAAAAGTCAAATACTCCTAAATATACAATAATTAGAGAATTGTTGGGAAAAAATTTCTAAATAAAGTTCTACTTGGTTTTCTTTAGTAGGTTAATTGTTTTAATATTTTGAGAGAAGACACAGGTTTTACAAAATTAAACTCCGCTTCGGCTTGTGTATTGTAAATAACCAATAGAAGGTAATCAAAATGTTTATTGAACGAATGGATACTGTTCTGTCATCAAATGCTCTGTTTTTCTGAAAATTACATAAATGACAAAACTCAATTATGACATCAAGATCGTAAGTTTTGACTTTTATCTATTTTCAGTTTTCTAGAATAGTAATTCTTTAGATCAGTAATTTCAGCCTTAGTTTTTGTATTCTTAAGAATGCCATGAAATCTCAGCATAAAGTAAGTTTTTGTTAAAAGTTTATGAAGATTTGCAGCACCTGAAGGATGAATATGTTTTGGTTCTAAATTACAATATGGTGTTGGAGTTTCAGAAATGCAGAGAATCATTGGGTCATGCTATTTTATTTGCTTTATGTAATGGCTTGCTATTTTAGTTGTTCACATTGTGGCTTTGCATTGTTGTAGAGTTGAAGAAGAGATCACATCTGTGCCAGATTCTTATATCACAGGAACTTTTGGTCATGTTGTAAAGGTGATGTTTGTGGTGCAGGCTTTGTTGTGTGAATATTTACAGGAAGTTTTAGTAAGATCTTCCATTGTTTAGAACCCTACATGGCTTAGGTCACCTTCAGTTCACATTTAAACAGGTTTATAATATAAATATAAGTCTTATAGCGAGGTACAACTACTTTTCTTTAAAGGAAATAATCTGTTTCTATTAAAGTGTGTTGTCTTGTTGGTAGTTTGTGTATGGCTATGGCAGGGTATGTATTATCTCTTTTCTTCCTCTCAGCTGCTCCAGTGCCACAATTAGGCTGAGTATTGCTCAGCTGCAGCTGCTGGGTGATTACTAACCATCCAGCTCCTGTCTAAACTCAGAGGCAGATTTAGCAAAAGGAGCTATAGTAACAGTAGAGGGTGAAAGAGAAGAGCCAGTGCTGCCGCCAATATCGTTTTCACATGTCTGTATGCCAAGGAATCGTTGGCTACGGCAGCACTACTGTTGTCTTGGAACTAGCAGAGTTGATGGCAATATATCCTGGTCTGGATTTGGGTTTACCTTTAAGATCTGAAAGCCCACTCCAGGAAAGACAGAGAATCCTGTAAATTTAGAGTATAGAATAGTGTACTGTTGAGGTACTAATGGACTGAGTTACAAGCCTCTGTGCCTCAACACTTCCCCCTCCTGCCAAATCTAGGGTAGCAGTGCCCTTCAGTTTCTCTTGTTCAAATGTACAGTAAGCTGTGAGACTGCAGGTTCCTTGTAGCATTATACTTCATTTTGCTTTAAGCTGTGATTCTTAGAATTGCTTCTTTTACTGTTGTTTAGGGGAGGGGAGTAGAATTGCTGGCGTGTAGGTTCTTTGGACTCTACTTTCTCCTAGGAAGTGGAAGGCCTTCAAGAGGAATGACTTCTAGAATTAGCTATACATTGCATATCCCCTGTGGCTGCCTGAATTTTGCTAGTAGGAACTCTGCGTTCTTTTCCTTTTGTTCTTTCTTTATCCCTGGTGTTTGAGAAGATGGACATCAACAGTTGCAAATACATTATCAGCTATATATGGCAATCCCCAGACTGGGAGATGCCATAGGCAAATTTTGCTGCTTCTAAAATGTTGCTCAGCTTATACATATGCCAAGCAAATAGCAGCAGTTGCATCTTTTCTGTTTTTTTGTTTTGCTTTGTTTTTGAGACAGGATCTCACTCTGTTGCCCAGAGTGGAGTGCAGTGGCGCAGTCACAGCTCACTGCAGCCTTTACCTCCGGGGTCTAAGGGATCCTCCCACTTTAGCCTCCTGAGTAGCAGTGACCACAGGTGTGCACCACCATGCCTGGCCTTTTTTTTTTTTGGACGGAGTCTGACTCTGTTGCCCAGGCTGGAGTGCAATGACGTGATCTTGGCTCACTGCAATGCCTCCCAGGTTGAAGTGAATTCTCTTGCCTCATCCTCCCGAGTAGCTGGGATTACAGGCATGCACCACCACGCTCAGCTAATTTTTGTATTTTTAGTAGAGACAGGGTTTCACCGTGTTGGCCAGACTGGAGCATGCCTGACTGATTTTTGAACTTTTTGGAGAGATGAGGTCTCACCATGTTGTCCAGGCTGGTCTCAAACTCCTGGGTTCCAGCGATCCACCTGCCTGGGCCTCCCAAAATGCTGGGATTATAGGCCACCACACCCAGCCACAGCAGCGTCTTGTCCTTGCTTTTACCACTACTATCTACTGAAAATCTGGAGGCAATTCCTTTGACTTATCTTGTCTTTGGTAATTTGGGGTTTGGCTAATTTGGGATGGAGATTAGAGAGGATTGAGAAAAATAGTGCTCAAACATGTATAACCAGAGGAAGGATGAGGTACAGGAAGACCATACATTTGAACATTAAGTACACATCATTATGGCATATACTTAGCAAGACTTTGGTGTTATGACCTCTTTGTGCTCCCACAAAACACTTATGTCAAAACACACCTCTCCTTGCTTTGTAATTATTTCTTTCCATGCTTGTCTGTTATTCTTGACCTAGTACTCACTGTGTCAAGGAGCTGTTTTATAGCATCTTTGAGAACAGCCCTTACCACAATAAATACTAAATAAATTCTGAATTGCATGTAGGGATGTGGTTGTAGGCAGATTTATATGAATTTACAACTACAGACAAATGTTTTGAGTACAGCTCTACTAAAATGTTGTAAAACTAGCTTAATGCTATTTCATAGCTCAAAGTTAATTCTTTAGATTTTTGCTCTCAAAGTTTTATTCTAGAAGGTGATTTTACAAAATAGCTTAAGCAATCCTTCAAACATTAATTTAAAGGTCATTTTGATATTTCTAATATGAACTGAAAATTTGTTGTAGTTGAAGTTAAACTAGTCTCTAGTAAGATTTATTTTAAATAAATACGTTGTACTATTTTAGCGAATAGAAGTCCAAGTTATGCTAAAGACAAATCCTAGATTTTTTTAAAAATGCGTTTGGTATCATCACAGTAGTGACAATCAGTATCGCAATTATAACTTGTTCATATATACCTAGGACAAAAAGAAAAAAGTCCTGATTGTCCTGTGGTAATGTGTGTGAACGAATGCATAATTCATAGGTATACTTTTGCTGGGTTATTGGGGGTGAGGACGGAACAGGAAGTGCTGGGAGGAAAAGAACTGACCACTGAAACTTCAAGATTGTTTGGTTTTCAGCCTCTGTTCCCAACAAAATGTGGATTCTAGGTTTTCTTCGACTGACTTAGGAGGATTTTCACTTCTCTAATTTTTTAATGTAACTTTTCAGTTTCTTAGCATTAAGTAGAAATTGGGGTGAGGTGGAGAAAGTTGGTGGTGGTTGTGTATAAGTTT